>NC_140954.1:60152432-60367432 GCF_014529385.1 Adiantum capillus-veneris
GGGTAAATCTCAAAATTTGGAGGTGAAATTACATTAAACCTAGCCCTTTTTTGAGTATTTGGATACAAAATTTCAATGTTACAACAATTGAAAGCTTTAAGATTTTGTGTAGGGTAACACATCAATGTTACAAAAGTTTAAAGCTTTAAGATTCTCTTTAGGGTGACAAGGGATGCTAGATGCTAAGCACTAAAATAATAATAATAATAAAGCTAGTATTTTACTTCAGCACATACTTTCGTATGAAAATATTATTTTAGTTCTCAAGCCTTGGGCTCATCTTTAGCGCATCTTTTCTTAAGCGCATTTTATTTAAGTTCTCAGGCCTTAAGCTCATCTTCAATGCTCCCTTGCTCTCAGAATTGGTTATTGTTATCTTCAACGCTTGTTATCTTAAGTGCTTGTTACCTTTAGCAACCTTTGCTTTTAGAGTCTCTTCATTACTCCTTCACTAGGGGTGGTTTCCCTGAGCTTATAGTCCATAATCCCCCTCTGTAACACTTAAGTTTTGGTGGGTAAAATGGATTTTGACTGAAATTGAGAGCCAAAAGATATAATAGTCCGCCATCTTCAAGCCAAGGAACTAATTTGAAAACCATAGTTGAGAAGGTAACCCTCACCTGCACCCATGGAAACAACACAACATATAGTTAGTATTGGCACCATATGCATGTGATGCATGGGTATCCCTTGTGTTATAGATGTCACTCAACTAGATTTCTTTCAAAGACAAATAGTAAAAAAATATAACATATATTCAGAGATGGTTTCATTAACAAGGGGTTGCAAGGAAACCAAATGGAGCCCTTTTTCTTAATCAAGTTCTCATGAGATAAGGTCGGCCCCTTTTCTCACTCCCCCTCCCATAAATATGATACCCCCATCCCTTATTTTTAATCTTGGGAGATAAATTATTGGGGGCATGCCCCTAACTTATACGCTTATGTAACTTGTAAAAATACCTCCCTTGCACTTACGTGGTGCGGTAAGTTTTCCATGGTGAATCCCTCAGGATATAGAATTTCATTTCATTTCATTTTCTCTCTCTCTCTCTCTCTCCATGAAGAGGACATCATCATGTTCTTGCAAAGGCTCATAGCCAGAAGAATGTCCACCACTGATGGAACAACATTGATGGATGAAGGGGAACAATCGTATTCACGATTGTTTAATGACGTCATGTTGAAGAACATCGTGGGACAAGGAATCCGTCCTAGTCTAGCAATAATAATCTTTTGGAGGACAAGGACCTCTTGGGGAAAGAAAACGGAAATGAGATAGCCCAACCTGCTCAAGAATACAACTTTGGGGTGAAGACCCTTAAGGCCGGTTTGCTCCAAGGGTAGATTGATACAAATGTGAACAAGGGATCCACGGTCTCTACTACTCTTCGACCAGGCATCTCGTTCGCAAGAATCTTGAAGAGCCCAAATCACAAAGACTATACTAAAGTCACGGGTGATGAGTCACCAAGAAATGGGGGCCATGATAAATTGAAGGATATTAAAGCTTGGCTTGAACAGAGTTGAAGAAAGTAAACAGTCACTTAGAAGGCGACCAAATCGGTAACAAAAGGACTTGCTCTCAAGCTAAATGCAGTGGGATTCTTGAAAAAGGGCTGGGGGATCAAGCCTATAGTGCTCTAAAGAAGTCTCTATCGCAGCAAGTGGAGGTTGCAAAGGCTATCATTGATGCAATTCTACCAACACTCATTAAAAATAAGCTAGCCATGCAAGCTTAGTTTACGCTTGTGGTTGGATTCAGTGGGAGAGTCCCTAAAATATTTGAGCTAATCCAAATGGATCTAAGGACCGTAGATTCTTGGTCATGGGGGGGGCATTTGAAAACACCAATTACCTTGCCAAGGAATTTTTCACAGTTAGATTCAAGGAGGTTTCCAACATGTCAAACATCCTAGAATAAGGCTCCCTAGTATTTAATAGGACCACTATGTGTGTGGTGCCATGGGAACCAATATATGATTCAATGGAGTCTCTCCAAGGAATTCTTCCTGTATGGGTCGAGTTTGCAGGTTTTCCTTGCTGACTATGGGATAACATCAGGTTGCTTGCAATTCTGCTTGGCACCTCCTTGTTTTTCCCTAACAGAGAGGTCTAGGAAGATTCTCTAGCCGTGTGTGTATACAAAGGAAGAGTAATGGGGGGTCAAGAGTAGAGGATGAAAAAGAGAATATGATGTGTGATAAGGAGGACACTAAATTGCAGGAGAAGTCTGTGGGAAATCTACACCGCAAAGTACAATTCCCTGAAGGCACATGCAATGTTAAGCCGATGTTCTTCCATGATTCAACACCAAAACTTTTGACAATGATAGCTTCATTGGTTGTGCAAGTCCTCAGTCTGAAGAGGATCAAAATGGGGAAGGCAGTAGGAAGAGAATCTATATTGTCAAAAGATACTGAAGTGTTGGAAGTTTTTTTCTCCTCTCTCTCTCTCTCTCTCTCTCTCTCTCTCTCTCTCTCCCCCCCCCCCCCCCCCCCCCCCCCCCCCCCCCCCAATGAAAGGGAGGCTCTTGTGCACTCATGCTCCACAACCCCTTTGAAGCGCTTCAGACAAAGAAGCTCTGGGTAAATGGAGAGTTTCATGACTCTCCTTGGAGTCAAAAATGGGGCAGGGATCGGATGTTGAAGAATTTGTCCCTCTATCCCAATGATGGAAGCTCAAGCTATCCAATCATGGAACGTGAAAAGACTGAAGACCCAAAGCTCTTCTGGGAGGAAGTTAGAAAAGATAAGGAAGTGAATTGTAGGGCCATCCAAGAGCATCATCTCGACACTCATAGAAAAAGAAAACAGACATTGGGGAAGAAGTTGGTGTTCTATGAAGAGGTTTTGGACGGGTTCAGTAGCATCCTCTCTATTGTGGATAGGGATGTGGAGCCTAATGTGGTCCTAAATCACACTTTTGGGAGGAAACTTGGAGTGAGAATCAACTGGGTAGGACAATATATCACCATAATAAACATTCAAGGCCCTTGCAATGCTAAGGATAGAGCCAAATTGTGGATGATTCTTAGGGATACTCCTATTGAAGGAGAATGGCTAATGATAGGTGACTTTAATATGGTGGAGAAGAGCAAGGATAGAACAGGATCAACGAGTTTACTAAAAAGTTTTAAAAAAAGCTAAGTGGATGGGTCTCTGTGAGAATGGTGGACGTATGGGAGGTGGGTCCCTGGAATAGTACGCTTTGCTTCACATACACAAGCCTACAATATGCTTGCATGACTTACCAACTTGATAGGTTCTATTTCTCTGACCAGGCTGACTGTATCCCATCGCTATTTGGGATGAAGGTGTTGCCAACAAAGAGCATGTCAGATCACATACATCTAAATTTAAAAGTCAGGAAATCCAAGGGGGTGCTTTAGGCCCCAAGAGAGAGTAAGAAGTTTCTTGTAGCTGGGGCACACCTGTTCAAAGGCCCTCTGTTTAGAAGGCTTACCAAGAAGTCTATGCGTAAACTCAATAAAGATATCAATCTTGATAAACCTAAAGCTTGGTACTTTTTTTCTCGAAGTATATAGAAAGTGATTAAAAGCTTGGTCCCTTAAATGATGAAAAAGAAGCAAAAAGAGCACTAGAAGTAGCTCGAAGATAAGGTTGCTAGTCTAACCTTGAAAATCTACTGAGATGCATCCGAAGAAGAACACAAGAGGTGGATGGAAGCTAAAGTCAACCTTGTTGAGCAATAGCTTGAGGAGGTTAGGAGGGTGATTTCCAAGGAGACATTACTCCAACCAGAGGCCACTAATCAAGCACATTTCTTTAGATCCTTGAAAGTCAAGAAGAGTCAGGGCTCCATCCACTCACTCACAGATGAGAAAATGGAATTCTACTCAGGATCAAGACGGGATGGCTAGGATGATGCTTAATCATCTAAGGCAAATTATTGACCAACCAAGGTACAACTTTCAAGAAGTGGAAAAAGACCTTGCTCGACAGTGTCAATAGAAAATATCCACAACCTACTGAAGCTAATCATCTTGAAAGATCCCTTTATGAAGAGAAATTCTCGCTTGCATTGCAAGATTTTGGCAAGGAGAAGTCCCCTGGGTGGGATGGTTTGATAAAAAATTCTTTGGGGACTTATGGGAGGACCTCAAGGTCCCAGTCATGTTTATGGAAAACCAAGATTTTGTCAATGGGTCGGTGGATTCGAGTGTGAAAAGAGGCCTTATCAAGCCTATCCCAAAACAGGCTTGTTGCTCGCATCTTAAGCACCAGTGATCCATAACCATGATGTCTATGACATACCAAATCATTGCCAAGGCAATCACTCTTAAAATTGGCTGTAAGACAAGGGGAACTAGAATCTAGGAGTCCACCACCCAACCACCTACTATATAGAATGGCCCCTGGCCCTTTACTCTAGTTGGACTCCCTTTCCACACTGCCTAGCCCGGCCTTGCCCTTGTCTAGTCCAGCCTTGCCGGTGTCCTGACATTACTCCCCCTTAAGAAGAGTTTTCATCCTCGAAAACAAAAGTGGGAAATTTATTCTTAAGAACACTAATGTTTTCCCCCCTAAGAAGATTTTTCGTCCTCGAAAACAAAAGTGGGAAACTTCTTCTTAAGAACATTAATGTTTTCCCAAATGGTATCCCTCATGGATCTAGTTGTTTGGTTGATCGGAACACGGTTCCGCAGGCGGTTCAATGAAACCAAGAGTAGCATCTTGATTTTCCACATTGTTGTCCATTAGCAACCAGCATGTATTACCGATTCCTATCCTATCATTGTGTGTAGACTCCATTTAGAACACACATGAGTATTCAAAATGAGTTATCACACAAAGATGTACCCTAGTGAGTACCTCTTTTCACTTTCCATGAAAGTAACTTGCTAACATACTCATCAGCCAAGTTTAGGTCCTTGAAAATTTCAGTAGTAAACAACCCCACCATCACTAGTGTTCAAGGTTAAGAACTTGATTTATACATGAAGAGACTACACCTAGTCGCAACCATGCTTTAACTTTATAAGCAAACTCCAAGTAGAGCAATAAATGCTTACTAATTGGATCGTGTGGTGCTAACGTACGCACTTGCATATCATTTTAGCACAAGATTACACTTTCTAATCTGCATATCCCCTTGGATAAGTGACAGTACTGAGGTGTGTTTCCCCCATGGTTTACAGCCAGTCATTCTAGATGGCAAGTAAACGGGAATCACAATATCGTACCACATTGCTGAGGAATCAACAATTGTCTAAATAACCATTGTGGTTAATGTGAAAGATCCACAAGCACCCAAACCGAGCCATGACCTCTATTGGTGATTGGTAGACCAAAAAGTGAACTCATTGAGATAATGCACACCGAGTGTAGAAGGCTTGATAAGCAACCACTTGATAAATACGCATGCCGTTTCAAATCATCCTTTGCTAAACACTAGGGCCCATAACACCTAGTGTGCATGAATTTTAGCAAAAAATAGACCCAAACTTGTATATCCATGATTATGCTTGCCAATAATTATGGCAAATGTGATGTGCATAGCACACAATAAAGACAAATGTAAATAGTTCCAAACAGAAACTAAATACTTTCAGTGGTAATCATTTTCAAGCCTTGCTGAAATGTTGGAACCATAGTAGAAGGTGAAACAATGATCACTTCTAAGTACAAACAATGAAACTTTTTCATTAAAAACTTAGAGCCTTGCTATATGTATAAACAACCATCTGTAATGTTGTTTAGCAATACTTGTAGCTGAACAAGTCATTATAACTATCCGACAATTTCTGGCCCCACTGAAATTGCTCCTAATACGTCGTGCTAAAAATGGTCTAGAAAACAGATTTAACCAGCATCTGGGGATTTTGTCATGACACGTATTTGAAATAGGGGTCACCAGTGTCAGTCCCAGAGACTCATATTCGCCACACGTGGAATATGTCTCAACTAAGGATGTCTAAAAAAAGAACATCCTTCAAGTACAAGATGTACTTGTGTGTGGAGGTAGCTCTAAACACTCTACGACAAGAGTGAGACGGACCCTCATTCATTTCTCCGCACTGGATAAACTGAACTCCTTAAGTGCCTAGACCATGTTGTATCCCATGTGACAACATGTGCCAAATTGAATCCTACTAGTGGATTCCTAAAAGCACAATGTACATTGGACACTATGACCCAAAATACTTGTTTTGACATGCCCTTGGCATGGCCCTGAAATATTCAAGTGTATTTAAATGACTTGAGAAAACCAAGCAATGCATACTAAAAACTGGAATAACACCAAATCAATAGATGCGTACTTGGAGATTGAAGTGAATGTTCTCTTACCCGTATTCAAATACAGAGGAACACGTCGTCCACGTGTGAAAAAACAAGAAACATTGCACTGGAAACCCTGGGTGTTTCCTTTGCAATCCAAACCCTTAGATTAGAATCTACATAGTCAAACCCTTTGATAAGACCCTTTGTAGAAACTGTTCGATTAAGAGGTAACGGTAACTAGCATAGTCAACCGTGTATAGAATGATTGGAATCAACTTGAGAAGGTGATTTTGTCTGCTACCGCGTGGTATATTGCAAACTTCTTTCCTTGAAAGTATAATGAGAATAGATCAATTGTGATCCTCCATGCCTATGGGGTGACTTAGTAAGCATCCACGGGGTCGTATCCCAAAACAGTATGTCCATAGACACTCCGTAGTGCTATAGAAGGAGCTAGAAAACAACAAAAGTGAAATTCCTATCTCTTATGGATAGCCATGTTGTCTCAAGTGATTTTTGCATCGATACTTTCTAGAAGAGATCAGTTGCTGTGACTTGAAGATGATCAAAAACTCAACTTGAGTGTCGCACTGAAAACATGTAGTGCAAAAATGACACCCTAGACATCCGTAATGACAAGATTCTTGCTTGTCCAGTAACATCGATGTGTACTTACTTATAGAGCTGTTGAAGATTAAGAACAATCATCCAAGGAATACCAACAATTGGGTCTTACCCGAGATTTAACAACGGCTCTTTGCCAGCATGTGTGGCGCATATCCATTATGCAAATTAGTGCTCAGTGGACGAACCAATGAAGACTATTTTAAGTAGCATCTTAGTCACGTGTTATCTGAGAGATAGAGCACCGTGGCTCAGGCTGACTCACGAGAAAAACATGTATCAAAAGCTTCTTAGACGATTTGCGTTATTCCCTTAAAGAGAGAGAGAAAGAGAGAGAGAACACGAGCATGCCGGGCTGAGTAACTTTCCTTAAGTTTTTAGAGGGTGCACGCAAGCTGTGTGCTCTTATGTATCTTATGTCTAACTTGCAGCTTATCGTATAAGCATTCCACAAAAAAACTCATTCCGACCCGATAGCGGAAGCGTAATTCACGTGTCAGTAGAATTGAATCCACCTAAGTAGCATGCCTTGCATGCAGTATGGTAAGCCCTTGCGGAGAGTGATGGCCTCAAGCGTGAGAACCAAAACCATAAGTGCCTTTCATAGTTTAGACTGGTAGGGATTCAGTGAGCTGAGATTCCCTATTTTGCCAGTTCCCCGAAGCCTTGCTTCATATAGAATTGCCAAAGCACTTTGCTTTGCACAATGACAGTAATTGCCAAGTAAAGTGTAAATAGGGAAAAACAAGAAAAAATTGAACTTGGCTAACCTGGTCATTGTTGCTACAACCAGTTGTCATGAAAGTTGGTAGGAAAAACTCATTTCAAAACGATCCATATCCATATCTGCACAGACGCCCTCGTATGTCCAATATACCCGTCTGGTATGTAATGAAATAACTTGCAATATGAATCAACCTGCAAACACCTTGCCTATTCCTTCCGTATGCTCAAAGCATTTGCCAAACGTGACCAGCTTCAATGCAAGATGTAGAAATTGAAGCCTTGATTAATAGAACTATGGTTGGCCTCATTGCCAACAAATGCTATTGATGATAGATGTCATAGCAAAGAGAGTCGACCTTGTCGATAATGCACACAGAATCGACCGTGTCGTACTATAAATGTAAGTGAAAATTAGTATAACACGTACATTTTATGCATCTGAGACCTGCCCGATTCTATGAATGATAGCCGTGAGCATTCATTACGGTGCATACGAGAGTTATCAAGCACATGCTCAATAACTACTCTACTTCATGTTGTCAAGGGCCTTGCCGAAAGACATGATATTGAGAATCGTTTGAGTGCTCAATAGTGAAAAAGATAGCTTAGCTTGCCCGCATTTTAGCGAGTTGTATAGTCATAGAAGTGACCTTGCACTGAATGCAGATAAAGTTCAATTCATGCGCTTGTAAGTTGTGCTATTGAAAAGAAAGTCAATGGCTAATGCAAGCTATGGCTGTGCTCCTCTGTTGCGGAAGACCCAAATCGAGCAACAAATCTGGTTGTCATCAAAAGATGCTTGTTGAGGATCATAAACCTGGTTGATTTCATTGATGGCTGACATCCTGCCTTGAACTTTGATCCGAGTCTTGCTGACCAACATCGTGAAAGAAAAATTAATGATTGTCCTTGCCGAGCACCTTGAGTGGACAAAGCACAGGCCTTCCCTTACACAAGGTTAGTTACCCTAGAGGTTGTGGTTTGGGATTGACACCACCCAATCATAGGTTTGATCCTCTATCTGAGCTCGAGAATCAAAGTGTTGGAAATCACATGCTTTTGAATGGTTCCTATGTACAGATACACGGTGCTTGCAATACCAATCACAGTTGGACGGACCATTATTACTAGGCAATTATGCCACCCTGCATAAGCTATAAGCGTAATCAACTGAGAAAAAACAAATATAGAAAGGTTACCTTGAACTTTATCGAAACCTTGAGTTTCAAAAGCTTTTCCGTATTGAAAATCTTGCACCCCACTACCTACATGTCCTTGGAACTTCCAAAGGCGTGGCTATGGCGGACTGCCCTTGGGATGCTGCGTGAGTGCTACTCGACTTCGAAGATGGTGGCGCCCGTCGATGTCGTGTGAGTTTGTCATCGATGACGTATGATGTTGCCGTCGATGACGTGTTGCATGTGGCTTGGTTGGGCCCGGATAATGGGACCGTGGGCCAAAACCCTTAGTAGGGTAGGGAAAAATAAGGAATTTTTTTAATTAAAAAAAACGCAACTGTTGCTGCCACTGCCATGGTTGACTGCACAGGTAGAAAGCAGTTGCTCTACGCCTGTGTGGTACTCTTGCGGCCGTGCAACAGAGATGAATTTTGTTGTGCAGGCCAGTGCACCGCCGTAGAGCCTCTCCATGGCCTCTTTCATGTAGGTCAAAGTCGGGCCCTCCTCCCGCTTAAGCAGGCTTGCCTGCGTGCCGGTACTTTCCGCTTGTGGCCTCGGCCCTCCAACCTAGCAAGAGCTTCTGCACACACTGGGTGCCGCAACCCCGACTTCTTGCATAGCTGTCTTGATCACCACGGCTTGTTTGCCCTCCATGCATGTGCATTCTACTGCTTGAAATGAGAGAGAGAGAGAGAGAGAGAGAGAGAGAGAGAGAGAGAGAGAGAGAGAGAGAGAGAGAGAGAGAGAGAGAGAGAGAGAGAGAGAGAGAGAGAGAGAGAGAGACCATGCCTCTATCTGAGATCGAGCGAGCAACCAAGAGAGACCTTCCCCCTTCCATGTCTCCTCTCCCCTGAGTTCTAATACCTGTGTAAGACAAGGGGAACTAGAACCTAGGAGTCCACCACCCAACCACCCACTATATAGCATGGCCCCTGGCCCTTTGCCCTAGTTGGACTCCCTTTCTACACTGCCTAGCCCGGCCTTGCCCTTGTCTAGTCCGGTCTTGCCGGTGTCCTGACATTGGCCCCCTCCTCGACAAAGTCATCTCTCCTCATCGGCCTGGGTTTATCAAAGAAAGATCAATTTATGACAATATCTTGATGTCAATGGTGGGCACCGAGTACGCAACCTTCATGAAGCAGGAGTGTACTTTTCTTCAGCTAGACCTAGAAAAGGCTTATGATAGGATTATGTGGTGCTTTATTGAGGATCTGATGAAAGTATTGGGCTTTGGGCTTGCCTCTGTCAACTTATACACACTCTGGGGATAGGCAGCCAATCTGAGCTATTATTCAATGATAGAATTGTGGGCCCCTTTGAAGCCAAAAGGTCTATGAAGCAAGGGTGCCCCCTGGCCAAAAGTTCCATTGGGTACTGGAGAAGATCCAAAAAAAAATGAAGATGGAAGTTTGTGATGCTTCCCTTTCATAGTCGAGTCAGAGTGATCAAATCACTTATGCTCCCCTATATTGCCTTCACCATCTCACTTCTCAAAATAGCCAAATGTAATTGAAGGGAGTTCTTGAAATCATTTAAAAGACTTTTATGGAGGAACAACACTATAGACTTGATGCCATGGAAGTGGGAAAAGTGGGAAGGTATCACTCAACTGTTGGTACTCATTTATGCTCCCCTTTATTTCCTTCACCATCTCACGCCTCAAAATAGCCAAATGTAATTGGAAGGAGTTCTTGAAACTCCTTACAAATGTAATTGGAAGGAGTTCTTGAAACTTGTTGAAAGATTCTTATGGAGGAACAACACTAAAGCCTGGATGCCCTGGCAGTGCGCAAAGTGGGAAGGTATCTTGGTCCACATTAGCCTAGGAATTTTCATCCCAGAGGTTCATGTTGAGGTCCTCTGTGCCAGGTTTGTGGTCTCAATTGCAAAACAAGACAAATCCTAGGCTATCATGATTAAGGATATGATAGACAAGGTAAGACTTTTCTTTGGTGGTGGTCAGTGGGAAAGGGCTCCAGATACATGACAAACTATTAACCTTGACGTGGTCTAGGCTAAGTTTGGGTGGCATCACGGGAGAGCTGGTGCAAAAGTGCAATAGAGAATCAAGGGTATTCGAATGGGGCAAATTAATGAGGTACTTCTAGAACTCCATGTGTCACTGGTCCCCTTGGCTGTCTAAATCTACTGATGCAATCTTGAATCCTTATTGGAGAGAAACTGCAAGAAGGATCAACAATAAAGGGGTCAAGTGGTTGAGCCACTTTTGGGATAGGAATAGCAAGTCCTAAAAATCCATTGACCAGGTGGCAGCCCAGTTTCAACTCAAAGACACTGAGAAGTTGCTTGTTAGTAGAGTAGTTGAAGGCTTGGCCAATGTTGTGATGCCAATCTATAAATTTGCTTTGTAGTGGAAATCTTGGAAATGGCCTTTCAGTAGCCATTTCTTTAAACCTCATACAAAGGGCTTCTACGAAGTGTTAATACATGAGGTGGATTGGTTTGCCCCATTGAAAAAACAAAGGAAGAAGCAATGGATGGAGGTTAGATGGGTGGAGGTCACGCGAAGAGCATTTGGAATTCACAGTGGCCTAGCTTTATGAAGATATTTTTGTGGAAGGTTTTATGGAGGGCCTTGGTGAGTGGCGTAAAGATACAAGCACGTGGTATTGGGTTCAACATATGTTCAGGGTGCCGTTTGTCTAGTGGATCAAGCTGAGCAGTATAAGGGATTGATGTGTAACCTTCTGTCTCTCAAGGATCGACATGAGATTGAGTTTGCTTGGTATCTACTTTTTTTAACATTATAATACAACAATCACTCACAATTGTGAGTTTTGTGGAAAAAAAAAGGATTCTCTTTAGGGTGAACTATTTTGTTGCAATGCTAAATGTTTCCTCTCAAACTCTCTCTCTCTCTCTCTCTCTCTCTCTCTCTCTCTCACACACACACACACACACACACACACAATTTTTGAGCTAAAATGTCCCCCCCCCCCCCCCTCTCTCTCTCTCTCTCTCTCTCTCTCTCTCTCTCTCTCTCTCTCTCTCTCTCTCTCAACCACTTTTGGCTAGGAGCTACCTCTCTACGCCTTTGTAGGTTTTCTCCGCTTCAATTTGGAATCTAGAAGCAAATCTCAAAATTTGTAGGTGGGATTATAATAAACCTAGGTTTTTTTTTACCATTCAAAATTTATTTAGGGCGGGGAGGGGGACCAAAAATTGAACCATATTCCTTCTTAGTCGTAGCAACGCGCGGGTCACATACTAGTAAACCCAGATAGATAATGCTTTTTCACGAAAGCTTCAAAAACATATGTAAATTCTAGAAGAAAATTCAATGTATTTTGAGATTTTTATAATAAATTTCCTTAAACTTTGAAGGGGTTTTCACCTTCAAATTTATAACATTGTAGATTTCCTAGTAAATGTCAATTGTACGTGGGATTACACTAAACCTATGGTTTTTTTTTAGCACTGGGATACACAATGCTTTTCCCAAAAACTTGGAAAACGTACATACGATAAATTTGTTGTATTTGAAGGTTCATACACTAAATTTCTCTAAATTTTGTAGGTTTTCTTACCTTAAATCTTCATCCCGGTTTAGCATGTCACTCTACGAATTACAATAGAAGCTTCAAAACTAAGGGGGGTTTACAACTATAATTTTGGGGCATCCATGAAGGATCAGGGGAATGCACTATGTTATCATGTCAATGTACCACATGATTTCAACAGAAGGGGTTTTCAAATGTAAACATTCTAGGAGAATTAATAGGGACTAGTATAACAGCTTTGTGGATGTCATCACACCGGGGCTTGGATGCAATGGTGCTTATCCTAATCACCTCACACTCACCCCCATCTATCTGTTAGGAAATAACACGTAGTTAAATAAATAATTTAGTAGATTACTTAATGGAGAGAGACAGATTTATATACACGAGATTATAGAGTAGAGAGAGAGAGAGAGAGAGAGAGTACACACGATATACGTGGTTCACCCAATGTGGGCTACGTCCACGGGAAAGCAACCACTCAATGGCTTTAGTACTTCAAAACAAGAAGTAGTTTACAAAGGGATTATACCCTTAATGGAGCTCCCGCTTTGCTTCACTCTCACCACCTCACACTCACCTTGTTGCATCAACTCCACACTATGAAATGCGTGTAGAAATGGCCTCCTTTTATAGGCCAAAAGGGATGCCCTCTCTTATGAAATACAGCCATGTGTAGCTGTCCTTGTGCGAATAAGTCCAAATCGGACCCTCCAATCCGCCCATGTGTGGCCGCCCTTGAGAAGACAAGTCCGCTTTTGAATTCGGCCACCGGCCACCGGCCATTGACTTCCGACCACCGGCCATCGGCCATTGACTACCGGCCACCGGCCAACCGACCGGTTGTTTTCCGACCACTTTCCGGCCGCCGGCCGGCCATAATATTCTGGCAAAAAAGAATATTTCGGCGAAAAAAAATTCTTGGGGGCCTTCGCCCTCGAGGCCTTTAAAGTTGCCCCTGATTCTTGTCCATGAAAATTTTGGTTTCCGGTGAGTGATTTTCCTTCACGCACAATGGCTTCTCCTTATAATGGGGGCCTTACAAATGTGCGCTTTTACCACAGAAAATTACAAGGGTAAATCAGGCTCCATACTTAACAATCTCCCACTTGGAGACTGATCTCCAAACCAAACCTGTGACTGCTTTCCATTCTGGCTTCTTATCCTTGAATGCCGATTGAAGATGAGCAAAAGCTCAACTTCTCCTTGTTGACCACCTTTGTAAACATGTCTGCAGGATTTTCACTTGTATGCACCTTTCCTAGCTTTAGTTGTCCCTCTTCCAAAAGAGTGCGTATGAAGTGATATCTCACCTCAATGTGCTTTCTCCTTGAATGAAACGCTGAGTTCTTCGCAAGATGGATAGCGCTTTGGCTATCACTGTACAAGACACAATTGTCTTGTTTGAATCCAAGCTCTTCTAAGAATCTATGAAGCCACATAATTTCTTTGCTTGCCTCTGTCATTGCTACATACTCTGCTTCCGTGGTAGAAAGTGAAACCACTTTCTGCAACTTTGAAGCCCAGCTTACTGCTGTGCCTCCAACTGTGAACACATAGCCAGTAGTGCTCCTTTGAGTATCTTTGTCACCTGCCATATCTGCATCAGCATACCCTTCTAGAAAAATATCAGTTCCTCCAAAATACAAAGCATTTGTTGTTATCCCTTTTAGATACCTAAGTATCCACTTCACAGCTTGCCAATGCTCTTTACCTGGGTTGTCCATGAACCTACTCACAACTCCCACTGCATGTGCAATGTTTGGCCTTGTCCAGACCATAGCATACATTAGAGAACCTACCGCTGCAGCATATGGAACTTTAGACATATAGGCTATCTCCTCTTGTGTCTTTGGACACATATCCTTCGTTAGTTTAAAATGACCAGCCAAAGGTGTAGAAACTGGTTTTGCATTTTGCATTGCAAACCTTTCTACTACCTTCTTGATGTAATCTTCTTGAGATAGCTTTATTGTCTTCTTCGTCCTGTCCCTTGATATTTTCATACAAAGTATCCTCTTTGCAACACCTAAATATTTCATTGAAAAAGATTTGGACAGCTCCTCTTTTAGGTCTTTGATGTCCTGCATGTTAGCACTTGCAATCAACATGTCATCAACATACAACATTAGGATGATGAATTTCCCATCTCCCAAATTCTCCGTGTAGATGCAGTGATTCGAGTTGCATCTTGTGAATCCATGATCCGACATCCATCGATCAAACTTCAAGTACCATTGTCTTGATGCTTGCTTTAAACCATACAAGCTCTTCTTTAATCTGCAAACCATTTTCTCCTTACCTTTTACTTCATACCCCTTTGGTTGAAGCATGTAGATTTCCTCCTCTAAGTCACCGTGAGGGAATGCCGTATTTACATCCATTTGCTCAAGATTTAGATCATGAGCAGCCACAAGGCTTAAGACAAGCCTAATTGAGTTCATTTTTACAACAGGAGAAAATATTTCATTGAAGTCAATACCTTTCTTTTGAGAAAACCCTTTTACCACAAGCCTAGACTTGTACCTTTTCTTCCCACCTTCTTCTTCCTTTAGCTTGTACACCCATTTGTTTTGAAGTGCCCGCTTACCTTTAGGTAACTCAACCAACTCCCATGTTTGG
This sequence comes from Adiantum capillus-veneris, assembly GCF_014529385.1. NCBI lineage: Eukaryota > Viridiplantae > Streptophyta > Polypodiopsida > Polypodiales > Pteridaceae > Adiantum > Adiantum capillus-veneris. The sequence goes on from NC_140954.1 coordinate 60,167,348, forward strand.
TTGCGATGTAGTGAGTCCATCTCCACTTGCATGCTCTTCGTCCATTCTTCTTTGGATTCATGTTGCATAGCTTCTTCATATGATTCCGGCTCTCCAGAATCTGAGATCAAGAGATGGTTGAAGGAAGGAACAAACCTTTCTGGAGGTCTACTTGCTCTTGTAGATCTTCGGGGAATAGGTTGAGGCTCCTCATTTGGTTGACGTTGTTGCCCATTGTCACCGTTTGCAGTCCTTGAGTCTTCACCGTCCTCAAGCTCCATGTACTCATCACTTGTTTATTTTGTTTGTTTTCTTTCCAAGTAATCTTTGTACATATTTTGTTCGTTAAAAATTACATCCCTACTCCTTAAGATTTTACCATCTTTAGGATTCCATAGGCGATACCCAAAGTCTCCTTCTCCATAGCCAATGAAGAAACACTTTTTGGACTTTGCATCTAACTTTGATCTTAGGCTTCTATCTATGTGCATGAAAGCCTCACACCCAAACACTTTGAGAAATTCATAATTCACCGGTTTACCTGTCCATGCCTCTTCTGGAACTCCCCCATCCAATGCCGTTGAGGGTGAGCGATTGATTAAGTACACAGACGTACTTACAGCTTCCGCCCAAAGCTCAAGCGGTAGGCCTGCATGTAGGCGCATGCTTCGTGCTCGTTCCATGATTGTCCTGTTCATCCTTTCCGAAATCCCATTTTGTTGAGGTGTCCTTGGGGTTGTCCTTTGCCTCCGAATGCCATTGCTAGCACAAAAGCTTTCAAAAGCTTGGCTGCAATATTCGCCTCCATTGTCGAATCTGAAGCATTTAACCTTGGTACCTGTTTCATTCTCCACAAAGGCTTTCCACCTTTGAAATATGGAAAATACATCGGATTTATTCTTCATGACATAAACCCATGTTTTTCTACTCGCATCGTCTATGAATGTTACATAGTACAATGAGCCACCAAGTGATGGTGTACTTGCAGGACCCCAAACATCAGAATGAACCAACTCAAGTTTTTTTTTTTTTTTTTCCTGAATTTTGAAATTTTACCCTCTTTTGTTTACCATAAACACAATCTTCACAGAACTCTAAGTCCACTTCTTTCAAACCTGGTAGAAGCTTCTTTGTTTGAAGGATTTGCATTCCTTTGGCACTCATATGCCCAAGTCGGTAGTGCCACACCGCACTGTCAACTTCTGTAGTTGCTGCACAAGCTGAAGGTTACGTGCTAACAGTACACAAGTAAAGTGTACCGACTTTTTCACCCTTGGCAACCACCAAAGATTCCTTTGAGATCTTCCACCGTTTGTTTCCGAATGCAATGTTGTGACCTTCATCGTCCAATTGTCCTGTAGAGATCAAATTTTTGCGAAGACAAGGAACATGCCTAACATCTTTAAGCTTCCATTCATTTCCGTTAGCAGTTTTGACAGAAACTGTACCTTTGCCGACAATCTCACAAGCTTCATCATCTCCCAAGTATACATACCCAAAATTACCTTTGGTGTAGTCTTGGAAATGTTGCTTGTGTGGTGTCGCATGGAATGAAGCCCCGGAATCTACTATCCAGGAATTAGACACATTGTCTAATGAGAGAATTAGAGCATCTTGCTCTACTTTACCTGCCACATTGGCCTCCGATGTTGGCTTGTTGTCTTGAGACTCTGTCTCCTTCTTTTTCTTGGACCAGCAATCCTTCTTGACGTGGCTCTTCTTGCCGCAGTTCCAACATTCAAGAACTGACTTTGTGCGTGACTTGCTCCGCCTTGAGCGATCACGACCCTTTTGGTTTTTGAACCTCTCCTTAAGCCTTCCTCTTGTTTCCACTGATAGTGCAGCACTTGATGATTCTCCTGTGCTTCTCCTTCGCATTTCCTCGCTTAGGAGAACACCCACAACATCATCAAACTTAAGAGTATTTGTGCCAGAGATAGAATTACTTACAGCCATCACAAGGCTGTCCCAACTATCCGGTAGAGATGATAGTATAAGGAGAGCTCGCACTTCGTCATCGAAATTAATTTTCACTGATCGAAGTTGACTTATGTTTGTGTTAAAGTCATTTAGGTGTTCTGCAACTGAACCATTCTCTGTCATCTTTAGATTGAACAAGCGCTTCATAAAAAATACCTTATTGGATGCCGATGGTTTCTCGTAGAAGTCGTCAAGTGACTTCATCAAGTCCTCCGTGGTCTTCATCTCCGAAACATTGAAGGCCACCGTTGACACCAAGCTTAACCGAATTGTTCCCAGTGCATTTCGATCAAGGACAATCCATGCTTCATCTGCCATTGTTGCGGGCTTCTTCGCAAGCCGCCTAGTGGCAAATAGAGGTCCTTCTGGTAGAGATAGTCTTCAATCTGCATCTTCCAATGTTGGTAGTTTTTTCCGTTGAACTTCTCAATCTTGAGCTTCCCTTCCTCTGCCATAACTCCCACTCAATTCAAGGAATCCTTTCCTTGAGATAATTTAGCTACGAGAAAACCTTGCTCTGATACCAGTTGTTAGGAAATAAGACGTAGCTAAATAGATAATTGAGTAGATTACTTAATGGAGAGAGACAGATTTATATACACGAGCTTATAGAGTAAAGAGAGAGAGAGAGAGTACACACAATATACGTGGTTCACCCAATGTGGGCTACGTCCACGGGAAAGCAGCCACTCAATGGCTTTAGTACTTCAAAACAAGAAGTAGTTTACAAAGGGATTATACCCTTAATGGAGCTCCCGCTTTGCTTCACTCTCACCACCTCACACTCACCTTGTTGCATCAACTTCACACTATGAAATGTGTGTAGAAATGGCCTCCTTTTATATGCCAAAAGGGCTGCCCTCTCTTATGAGAGACAGCCATGTGTAGCCGCCCTTGTGCGAATAAGTCCAAATCGGACCCTCCAATCTGCCCATGTGTGGCCGCCCTTGAGAAGACAAGTCCGCTTTTGAATTCGGCCACCGGCCACCGGCCATTGACTTTCGACAACCGGCCATCGGCCATTGACTACCGGCCACCGGCCAACCGACCGGTTGTTTTCCGACCACTTTTCGGCCGCCATCCTTCCATAATATTCCGGCGAAAAAGAATATTCCGGCCTTTAAAGTTCCCCCTGATTCTTGTCCATGAAAATTTTGGTTTCCGGTGAGTGATTTTCCTTCACGCAGGATGGCTTCTCCTCATAATGGGGGCCTTACAAATGTGCGCTTTTACCACAAAAAATTACAAGGGTAAATCAGGCTCCATACATAACACTATCGAGTGCCCAGATCAGCCTATCGTTATCACCATGCCAAATCTACAACAGGTGAGCTATAGAGAGAGTGAGATCGATAATAATACCAAGCAGTTGGTTCTTAATGGAATATATCTTTGCACATAGGGAGTCTCTCTCTCTCTCTCTCTCTCTCTCTCTCTCTCTCTCTCTCTCTCTCTCTCTCTCTCTCTCTCTCTCTCTCTCTCTCTCTCTCAAATAACAGGTCATGAGTTCAACTCTCCTTGTCGAGGATAGTTTCCTATGACATTTAAATTCTCTTCTTCTCCTTCTTCTTCTCTCTCTCTCTCTCTCTCTCTCCTCTAAGTAGTTTGTTGTCAAGAACCTTGCTTTGCACTTCTTTCACACTTGTTTTTCATCTTTTGTTTCCTTTTTTCTATCTCATCATTTTTAAAATCTCTCTCTCTCTCTCTCTCTCTCTCTCTCTTTCACCTTTTAAAGAAGATTTTTTATCTTTCTCTATGTTTTATTTTCTCTCTCTTCCTCTCTCTCCTTTACATTATCTTTGGTTTCTTACTCTCTCTCTCTCTCTCTCTCTCTCTCTCTCTCTCTGAATAACAGGTCTTGAGTTCAACTCTCCTCATCAGATAGATCTTCAAGGTCTCTTGGGATAGTTTTCTACGACGTTAAAATACTCTTCTTCTTCTTCCTCTCTCTCTCTCTCTCTCTCTCTCTCTCTCACACACTTTCTCTCTTTCATATTTTTTTTAAAAGAATTTTATTTATCTCTCTATTTTTATGCTCTCTCTCTCACTCTCGTAAACTAAAACACTATAAAAAAATATCACCGAGTTTTTATTTTTTTAATAACCTACCTGCCACATCGCTGGAAGGCTTCCGCCGCTTCAATAAATGCTTCCGCCATTTTAGGCTCAGGCTCTTCTTTAGCAAGAGATGCTACCCAAGTTGTGCACATACTACACGCATGAGTGGGAATCGTCTTGCGTTGGTGAGCCTCTAGTGTCGTTATGGTTGTACTTTGCTGCATCCGCAGACTGCAAATAAGAAAGATCTCTCTCTCTCTCTCTCTCTCTCTCTCTCTCTCTCTCTCTCTCTCTCTCTCTCTCTCTCTCTCTCACACATGCACGTGCAGCACAATAAGCTCGCAGATGCAGGCTTGCCGGCGAAGACTTGAGATGGAAGCACCAAGGGAACATTTGTTGAAGCGGTTAAAGCAGCAGAGGACTCCCGCGGGGGGGGGGGAGTTGAGAGGAGACACAAGGGGCTTTGGACAGCTTACCATATAGTAAAAAATATATGATTGCTAGATGATTCACTAGCTTCAATACACACATCTAGTAAGAGTGCAAACTAGTAAAAAAGAGACAACTCCTAGATGCTACATATAGTAATTTTGTTACTATATGGAGAGTTGAATAGCCATATGGCAATTCAAGTCTCAATATGGTAAAAAGATCACTAGTTCAATGTAGGAGTTGACTCAATTACTAGTTTGACCTTACATATCACTGTTTTTAAACCAGTAAGTCAACTAGCAATTTTTGTTTATGACCTAGCAAGTCATCTAGTAATATATAAGGACGGTTGCTTGCAAACTAGTAGTTCATCTAGTAACTTTTCTATAAACAACCTAGTAGTTCACCTAATAATTTATTAAGGAACATGTAGACACAAAATAGTAATTAATCTAAAAATTTTCCCACGAGCAAACAATTTAGGAGAGATTACTTCAACATTAGGAGATAAAGTAGACTTAATTTATAAAGATAGCTATGAGTATAACAAATGAAAGCTTACATAACATGTGTTGCATGCTACAGTTCTTAAATCATGTGGTTCGATTATAAAACTACTTGTCATTTGTTACAATGATATCCTTCATGGCCAAAGAGCCAACTTTATCAAAATAAAAAATTATCAGGCCTTCTAACAAAAACCATGTAACTAAATCTTCACACATAGTGGATTTATTAGTATCCTCATTTGCTCTCTTCTTGATGAAACTATTCGATTTCTGTATAGAAAAATACGTTGTCTTGATCAAGTGGTATAAGTCTTGTACTTTCTTGAGATTTAGCCACTTCATTAATATAGTTTCTTTGTCATCTCTAGACAAATTTCGTGCCTACATAATTGTCATAACAAAATAACATGGTTTAAAAAGTGACGTATTATTTTTGTGAACATAATTAAGGCAATGTTTTTAGCTTTTATTGCATACCTGAAGTTCCAACACACATTGATTTTGATTCATTGAACATCCCCCATCAGATTTCTACTCCTAAAACAATTAAAGTCCACTCTTTTATTTTGTAGCCACATGCAAAAATATTTAAAGAATCTTATTCTTGTGAAGAAAAAAACCTTTTTCTTTTTAAGCTTCAAAAACTTTGAAGCTTCATCTTTCTCCTTTAGTAGCTCTTCAATCTTAGAAGTAGCCTATAGAAGTGGGAAAACATGGCTTTTTTATAACATTAAAATTAAGTAGGGTAAATTTCATTAAATAAATATTCCATGTGAAGCGTCTTTAAATAGTACCTTGCGCTTTCGTGTGCTTTTTCTTTTCTGTTCTTTGTTTTTACCACTTATAATTTGTGTCCTTCCATTGATTTTTTCCTTCACAAATTATTCAAGAAAAGAGTGCAATCAACAAAAAGTTTTAGAGTGAAAAAAATACATGAATTAGAATTGTACCAGTTTTGTGATATGGTCTTCACACTCATCTAATTCATTGTTTACTTCCATATCCTTTTCTTGATAGCATTGGACAAACTCTTCTTCTTGCATGTAGTTTCTATATGCCTGCGCATTAAGCAATTGAATTTGGATATCTCACACACACATACACACATGCACACAAAACTAGCTAAATTTACCTCAATTATTTCAATTGATATCTTTGTGTGTGTGTGTGTGTGTGCGCGCGTGCATACGTGTGTGTGTGTGTGTGTGTGTGTGAGAGAGAGAGAGAGAGAGAGAGAGAGAGAGAGAGAGAGAGGGGAGTAAACCACACATACCTCATAAGCATCACTTTGTAAATCATGATTTTCCCATGGCATCTTAGGAATGTATGCTTCCGTCTCTCTCTAAACACATAATAACAAATTTTATCATGATAGGTCATACATTATTGTTATTTTAAGATAGAAGTGCTTACATGAGTAGCTTGTGGTTGCTCTTCTTGTTCTTCAATAGATATACAAGTGGTTTCTTGTGCACAAGCATCCTTTAGCTATTCAATAACAACAAAAGCATTACTTTCTTCATCATTAGTTTTCATATAAATTTCCAATACCTTAGAGGATTAGTCACAAGTTTTGTGAGTGAACCATATTCTCCTAGCTCACTTTCTCCTTGTAGTTCACTTTCTCCTCCATCATTCTCATGAAATTCTTGGTTATCATCATCATCATCTTTTTCTTTTTCTATCTAATCTCATGAAAACATTTTGATTATACTTTGACATACTAGAAGTTCATTACTTAGAGAAAATCCTACAAAATGACACATACCATTGGGGTGCTAGAAGATAATTCGTTGTTTGGTTTCTTTTTTCTCCATTTTTGTTTTGCCGCAAGAGACTTGATGGCCCATGTATAAACTTCTTCTTCTTTCCAATGATAATTTTGTTCAGGTACTATTACAGGCTTAAGCCCACCTTTATTTTTTCTTATTACATCGAACACAGTATTCTTTCTCTCCATGTTATTTCTAAGGTCTCCAAATGGCTTGTATTTGGCAAACCATCCTCTAACAAACCCATAGTTTGAATAAAGAACTCTATGTTGGTTATTACCCTCTTCTAACAGGAAATCCCTACCATAGAGTTTATTGGGTTCTCTAAGCTTAGGAGGTAGAGGCCTAAACACCTGTTCATATATGATTGGGTCATATTTCTCATTGCTAGTAGTGTCAACACCTATAGAGATGCTAGATGGAGAAGAAACAACTCTCTTATTTCCAAGATGACTGGCCCTCCAAGAATCAAAAAAATTTGAGGGCCTCTTCATTAGAGAAAGACAGTAGTTGCTCCACAAAGGATTGTGGATAACTCATATCTGAAAAGACAAAGCATTGAACACACACATGAGCAGCAAGACATTTAAGTAAAAAAGTTTATCTCAAAAATTATACACACACTTGTCATTAATTTATGAGTACTATTTTAGAAAGACATGTAAAGAAAACTGTGACAATGAATACAACAATTGTCATGTATAAAATAATATGCATTTTAAACTACTTCTACAAGTATACTAGCCATGCTTGCATACTAACAATAAGTACAATAATCTCCATCCATAAAGCAGGTCTCCCAGAAGTTCTAGCATACTCTATGATGAGGTTCTAAGAATGATATGCAAAGAACATCGAAACAATGAAGCTAGCAATTGTCATCCATAAAGCAATACTCATTCTAAACTACTTCCATAGGTATACTACTTGCATAACAATGAATACAAAAATTGTCATCCATGAAATAATAGTCATTCTAAACTACTTCCACAAGTATACTAGCATTCTAAACTACTTCCACAAATGTACTAGCCATGCTTGCATACCATATGAGTGAAGTTATACAGAAGATATGTAAAGAACACCATAACAATGAATACAACAATTGTCATCCATGAAGCAATAGTCTTTCTAAAATATTTCCACAAGATTACTAGCAGTGATTGAATAAAAGGGGCTACCACAATTATATGTCTATGGAGAATTCCAAACAATAGGTATCCATCTAGCCGCCTGTCCAGGCTTTATAATCTTTTTTTGTATCCCAACTTCTCCATTTATGCTCCTCTCAGCAAACTTTATAAGTGTTTTGTTGATATGCATCATGCTCCAATAAAGAAAGCTTTGCCCTTTTCCTTTCGTAATCAGTCTCTCTAACAACAACATGTTGAATCTGTATTGCATTCTCGCTATTCAAGCACACTTGAACTATATCATGGACCTCCACCCATAATGGAACATTTCCACAACCTCCTTCCATTAACAAGCTATCACGCTGCCTCAAATCCTTCACCTCATAAGCAATGAGCCTCTGCCTCCTTGGTATTGGCAATGGAATAAATTTGTTAAGTATAGAGTAGATGGGCCGAACACAATCCCATGTGAAAGGCAAAGGGGCCTTCTCAAGCACACTCATTTGAGTAACTGGATCCATTAACAATTGCTATGAGTCCCCATTTCCCACAATGCATTGCTTGTAATACCGTCCACCAAAGAAAAGCATACACTTTCCATCAAACTGTGTTGAGAACAAGGATGTTATACAAGCCTTCTAGTGACCTCTGTGTTCCACCGTTGCATCATCAGTATCCACCTTCACTATGACATTGGTGCCCACATTAAATATATCCCCTTTAAAGAGGAACTTTTGGTATGTCTTTACTTCCAAACATTTTAAGTACTGCTCTGGAATGTTCCAAAACTTCTTTCGATAAGTTTTCTCTTCACTAGTAGGATCTCTATAAGTGCATCTCTTCTTTGATATTGCAACCCCCTTGAGAAGAAGATTTCTAGTCCATGGTGAATTGCTTCCATATTTTAATAGATCACTCCACGTAGATTTAGCCTTTTCAATTGAAGACACAACCAATAGCCCATCCATATGTGACAGAGAGCAATCATTTGATGGAGCATCTGCTAATAGCGAGCTGCTTTGAGAAAGAATCAATGCACAATGTAGGTCCTTCAAAAACCTTTCAGAAGGTAAGAGATTGTCACTATCACCAAGGATATCCTGAAAAGCTCTTGTGAAGAACCTTCTCAAATAGAACTTTGCAAATGAAGCTTCATCCGCCATGTTATTTGTTTTGATGGAGCTGTATGCCTTTCCAAGACGCTCAAATATGTAACACCAAAAGAGGTCATGCAACCCACGGCGCAAGACATCATCAAGCATCTCACCATTACCTATAAACAAGTTATCAAGAGATTATTCTCCTGAACAAATATATCAAAATTATTGTTAACTAATCAAGATATACATACCAGATACATGTTCTAGAGGTGATGAGTTCGCACCAAAGATTTCTTCATTTCGAACTCTCCATGATTGTAGCAATGTCTTCACAACTTCTATGTCTTTCACAGACCATCCATGATCTCTACTATGGTTGTAGAAGCTGTGTGAAATGTTAATTAGCAAAAATCCCAAAACATGCATTTCAGGAGGAATGCCACTAACAACTCTCAAAACATACGGTAGACACCACTGGATGAACTTTTGGTTCTCCTCTGCCTTGAAGCTTGCAAAGTAGATGCTTGGGGAGTTAGGCCAACGTCCATATCGAATGGAGGTAGGTGCTGCCTTTTTAACAACACACACAACATCATCGATTTCTTTCTTCAAAGGAGCCTCAACACTTTCAAAGAAATGTGAGATATATTTCTTGAATACATTCAATGATAAGATATGCATTGGGTCGTATACTAAATCTAGAGAGAGATCAAATCCATATAGATCATATAATCTCTAGAGTATGGACTCTCCTGAGAGACCAGCTTCTTTCCATGATGCTTCCTTTTCTTTGTCTGTGCAACACCGTTTAGCCTCATCAAGAACTTTTGTCATCTCCTCAACGGTCCTCTTTGAAGGTGGATATCTAGCTTGTCGGTGATTTTCATTATAGACGTATCGCCCCTCTTTTAATCCTATACCAGGTCGTACTAGAGTTGTTTGAGTTTTATCACGCCTGCAAAACTCTTGTCCTCTATTCTTGAAGAGGCCTATTTTGCATTGTGCCGGATGGTCGCCCGTAACCATCATGACCATAGCGCGTAGCGTACATAGCTTTGAAAGACCTTGTTGATTGGCACCAAAGATCTTCTCTATGGGATAGTCATACAACACCTCCACACTATTTAGATATAGGCTTTCAAGCTGATCTAGCAAAGGTTCCAAAAATGCCCCAAAAACTTCACCAAAAACCTTCATAATTTTCTTGCAACTTTGAGGGATAAACAAAACTGGCAAGATATCAATGGAAGACTTGATTCTTGGATTCAACACCATGACCTCTACTACCCCACAACTCTTTTGGGTTTTCTGTGATGTCTGAATTCCATCCCAATGTAGCAACAATGCTACATTTCGAGGATCACCCTATTCACATGGCCACCCAAAAAATAAGTTTGGTTTGAAATCATGAGATCTTTAGAAAAAAAAACAATGTGATTCTTCTATGTACCTTTTGTAGGCTCCTTTTACACACAATGTCCTCTTTACACTCGATGCAGACAAAGTTGTACTCTTCTCCCACAACATTTTGAAGAGCTTTATAACGTCTACTGGTAGGAAAAGTAGTGTAAGACTTCTTGCAAAGAGGATTAGAGCAGACAATTGGTAGCTCATAAGATGTTGATGGATCCCAAAAGTCCTTGACTTCTTGGAATTTTTGTCCATCCCAAAAATCAGCAATGCTTCTTTGGTTGCTAATTGCATCTCCATTGAGCCATTTTTCTTTGTGCCTCCATAAACATAGTAGCTCGTGGCAATAAGTGCTACTCTTTGTAGCTTTATGTGAGGCCCGATGGGAATGTAGTCAAAGGAAAGCATTGATTTCCTTGCTTTGGCACAAACTGGACACTTCTCGCAACATTCCAAGCAATCACGTTTAACTGAGACTCAATGATAATGATCCACCTTCACATGTGCACTTAAGAACCTCTCCTGTAAAGTTGTCCTCATTTCTTGGTTGAAGAAGCTTGGGTGGATGCTTGGCTACATCACTACCTGTGCAGATGCGATAGCGCAAGGAAGAAACCATGCCAAGACCTTTAAGCATGGTTTGCAATTGATCCCAACAAGCCGGAATTTGAATCCCTCCAAGGTCACCTTCCCATGTAGGAGGAAGTTGAACTAATAGCCTAGCCATGCTTCTCTTGGAAGCATTTTTAATCACTCTAGCCCCCCCTAAGTCTCCAAATAGGATGCGAAGCATTCTATCTTGCACACCTATTGGTAGTTTATGTTCATCCCATAAATTTTGGAGCTCTAGTATCGTCTCAAATAGCTCCAAGTATAGAGGAGAAGATTGATTTTCTTCATTCTCACTAATAGACATTGGCTCATCAATGATGTCATTGCCATCACCATCAAACTTAGAGACTTGAGCCTGATGTTCATCATTCTCTTCCATGTTTCCTTCTGAATCTAGTGGAGAAGATAAACCAAAACTATTTTTGAAGCTTTCAAAGTTATGTGCCAATGCTTGATGGCGATAATAGGTTGATGCATGAACTTGTCTACCACCTGCACAATACATGCTACATGTGCACTATGTATTTCTTTGAGAATTGTTGGGCTTCTTGCCTTGTCCCATGGCTCGGGTAGGTGTTGCATTATGGGGTCCATCAATGTGTTCGGCTAGATGGTTAATTGCTCTACTATCACTCAGGTCATTGGCAAGATCTAGTCTTTGTTCTAAAGCCATTTTTTGTTTTTTTGCTAATGGAAGGATGGAGATTTCCTAGAACATCTTGTTGTTTGTGGTGATAAAAGGTACACTTGGTTACAAGGCACCAGCCATTGTTGGAATGCTTGCAAAGATAATTGCAATCACACTTCCAAAACTGTGTTCTCTCCATAACTGTGAAAGAAAAATAACTAGCCATGTTTGTAATATTCATTAAGCTACGACACAACATGCTCTAAGAGAAATAAACTATGGCTTTCCAAGAGGTACTAGCCCATTCATAAAACACAAATTCTCTCTCCATTACAAAGTTAAGCACTTCAATGCTCTGAGAAATAAACAAACATGAAAATACATAAATTACTTTAACTTCACAAGAAGTAAATGATCTCATAAAAGCATTCTTCTATGTAACTTATTTTGAATCTACCAAGGCTTTTCAAAAGTACAAAGTCGTTTTGCCCTAATGAGACGGATTATCATACTCATTCTATAGTGCATCAATGACAAAGGCATGTTTCCACCTCCATAGTGGGTCACTTTGTAATATTTGATTAGGCCTAACTTTTCTTTTGCCAACACTAAGTTTAAATTTCCATCACAATCAACCAAGTCGTCAAGAGTAATCTTTTGTAGATTCCAAACTTTTTTCCTGTTAGAAAATAAGTTATATCTTATTTCTAGCCATAACACTTTTATCTCCGAGTGTTGCAAAAGATCTTGGCAATATTGTGATGCTAGATCTTCTCGTAGCTCACGAGAAAATGTTCGTAAAAAGAAAGCTCATTCTCCATCATTTTGAAGCCCACTGGACAAGTGATGTTAAAGAGACATTTTGAACTATCAACCAAAGAACAATGAAAAGAATCGTACGGATTTAGCATATTAGCATCTTTACAATCAAAACATTAGCATCTTTAACACAAAGCCATTAACATCTTTAACAGATTTGATATGTCCCGACATGGGAAAGGAATTGTTTGTTTATGGGGACCAAAGTTTCTCTCTCTCTCTCTCTCTCTCTCTCACACACACACACACACACACACACACACACCAAAGTTTCTCTCTCTCTCTCTCTCTCTCTCTCTCTCTCTCTCTCTCTCTCTCTCTCTCTCTCTCTCTCACACACACACACACACACACACACACACACACACACACACACACACACACACACACACACGTCAGCTTCTCAAAACCGAGTTTGAGTCATGTATGCCAAAGTGTAGGCCCTCATGTTATGTGCTAGAGTCAAAAGAATATCCCTAGAAATGGATAGATTATCGACAAAGCTTCAAATTTTGACCTAAAAACCAGGAGAATTTGAAGTTTCCCCTTATTCTTTTCGGCTAGGAAAAATGTATTTTTCTAGCCCTAGCCCCTCCCCCCCCCCCCCCCCCCCCCCTTCGCTCTGAAAATGTACCGCTATTAGGCACTTTTCAGCTCCATTCGTCGCACACATGAAGGCTCAAGCTACGGTCACCACTTGCTGGCCACCATTGTGCAATGCGTCCTCCCAAATGTACACTCTTTTGAATGATGAAAGTTATGGTTTTTGCTCTACACAAGGTATGCTAGGCGCAATAAAAGAATTAAAGATTTATTAAAAGAAGAGAATTTGGGGCGGAGGGGCGGGGGTTTGAGGTTTGGGTTTAAAAGAATTAAAGAAAAGAATTTGGGGAGTGGAGGGAAAGAAGGAAAAAATTCTGTTTAAAATACATGGAAATAGTTTAATTTTTCCCTAATATCTGCTAGTATTGTAAACTTTCCGGTTCATATTTGTCTTGGAGGGATTTTTAAATGTTTGTGAAAATCATTTTTTCCATCTTATGCTCCAAAAAAAACCTAAGTTTAGTGTAATCCCACCTACAAATTTTGAAATTTACCTCTAAATTTTATATTTGAAGACGAGAAAACCTACAAATTTTTGAAAAATATTAGTGTAATTGGCGGTAAAAACCTTCAAATGTGGCAATTTATCTATGCTATTTCACATATGTAGGTTTGCCAAGTTTCTGTTTTTGGTTTTGTTTTTTTGGGGGTGGGGGGTTGGGGGGGGGGGGGGGGGGGGGGGGTTGTTGTTTTCTTTTAGTGAAGGATTAAAAGATTTGATTGACCCTTTTAAAAAGGTTACAAGCTTAAGTGAGGTCCTTGAGGTAGGCGCGCAAGCGGGTAGCAACAGTCGACGACATGTGCAGCAGTTGGTAGCGCAAAACGACGAAGAGCAGTCGCACGTGCAACAACAAGACGACGACGAGCGCGAGGCAAATCTCTTGCAGAGCGCAAGAAAGACGACGGCGCTCTCTCTCTCTCTCTCGTGATTTGCTAAGCACTCTCTTTTTGGGTGGCGGGAGGCTCAAATTGTGAAGTTTTTCTTTCTTGGCCTTTCCCGTTTAGCTCCTGAAATTTGAATTGCACTCACTTATGCTTTAGGCTCTTGTCACACTAGGACACCCACCCAAGCTGACATGGCAAATTTTGGCTTCATCAATTGCACCACTCAACCATTGCATGATGTAAAACATCCCGACCTCTCGACACAAATCATTGTACAATTAAACCAAGGTTTCCCTACAATTAAAGTTTACCTCTAGATTTAAATTTGACGACGAGCTCGAGGCAAATCTCTTGCAGAGCGCAAGAAAGAAGACGGCTCTCTCTCTCTCTCTCTCTCTCTCTCTCTCTCTCTCTCTCTCTCTCTCTCTTACGCGTGATTTGCTAAGCACTCTCTTTTTGGGTGGCGGGAGGCTCAGATTGTGAAGTTTTTCTTTCTTGGCCTTTCCCGTTTAGCTCCTGAAATTTGAATTGCACTCACTTATGCTTTAGGCTCTTGTCACACTAGGACACCCACCCAAGCTGACATGGCAATGCCTGGCTTCATCAATTGCACCACTCAACCATTGCATGATGTAAAACATCCCGTAAAACATCCCGACCTCTCGACACAAATCATTGTACAATTAAACCAAGGTTTCCCTACAATTAAAGTTTACCTCTAGATTTAAATTTGACGGTGAAAAAACCTACAAATTTTAAAAAAATGAATAGTGTAATATAATGTAAAAACCTTCAAATTTAGTCAATTTATGTCTACTGATTCTTATACCTAGGTTTGACAAGTTTTTGGAAGAACGTTACTTTTAATCTAAGTCTCATCAACATCACAAACAAAGTCCTTAAGGTGGGAATACTTGAGTATAACAATAAGAAGAAAATGAGCTATAGGTGTTGTTGATAGCTTAGATTAGAAGAGAGGAGCTCGACCTAGGAAAGCCTATGCTTGCGCTCTAAAGAGATGACCATGTAGACGGGGGCTAGATTAGCCACTGAACTAGACAAAGGCGTTCAGGTTCTGCCACAGCTTTTCAAGGACATGGAGCAAGTGGCTTTCCCATTCGTTGGTGACCTCATTTCCTGGCTGTCATGTCCTGACATACTTACAAAGCGGCGCATGCGTTATCTCCAACATCGGATGGATGTCGTTGCGACTAGCATCATTGCCAAGCGCAAGCAAGCCATGATGCAGGATAATACTCCCAAAGATGACCTTCTCCATGCCTTGCTCAACAAAGAAATTGAGGGCTTCATCACCATTGATGAGTTCAAGAGCATCGTAATGGTGCTCTTTGCTCCCATTATCTTTGTGGACATGAAATGCATGCTGCCCGCAAGATATGACATCCATGATGGTAAGGTTCTAAGCAGGGTTTTTTTTTGTCGTACGTGTCACAATAACTTCCAAAGATAGAGAACTTGGACAAACTTAATAAAAAGTTTCCCAATTCGTATATCATGAAGAGGCTGAAAAATAAAATCATAAGCCTTATCAAATTCAATCTTGAAGAACTTTTGGTGCTTTCTGAAGTGCACCACATTTGGCATACATATCGACCAGGGCAATGCGAAGCACGACATCTATTTTCAATAGCCTCTAACTAACAATATCATCATGAATTTTGGTGTCCATATTAGCATCTTGTGTAGAGCCACATGATTCAAGATGCATGCATAGTTGATTGCATCTAGAGAGCAGTGTGTTCCAAGAGACACATATGAGACACATTAAAACAATAAACCAATGTAACATATGAGACCCTAAACATATGAGACACATTAAAACAATAAACCATTGTAGCATATGAGACCCATCACAATAGCCATCTTCTTCATCTTCATTACTATGCTATTATGCTATGCTAAGCAAGAAAAGTGATGATAAGGGAGGACCTTCATTGGATCATCATGGGAGGACAGGCCGCAGTGATGGATGGGGGACATGGAGAAGCCTCTGGTCTCTATGATCTTGCGGCTCATTAGAGCCAAGGCCTCAATACCATGTGCTATTGTTTGAGCAGAGCTAGCGCCCCCCCACTAGTGGTTGAGGCGCTCACCAGATCTGTCTCCTTCATACACCGCATGTGGGAACTTCCCAGAGAAAGATATGCATGCCTTGAACTTGAGTCCTCTCAACAGTTAGCCATGCAGGGAGATACATCATGCTGGTATGGGGAGATGACATCACGGTTTCAGGCGCATGGGTTCAACATAGACAGATTGCCTCCCTTCCAGTACTCACTGGATGCACCCTCTCTGACTCTTACACAGTCCGAGATCACCAAGCTCATCCGCCAGGACTTGATTCAACAAGACACCAGGAGGACATGGATACAGCCAGCACAGGAGCTGGTCATGAATATTTCTTTCTACAGAGAGCATCTCCTCTAGCTTACGGTTGATGGTTCTGTGAGGAGGCCCACAGACATGGACACCCACTTGTCTCATGGGATACGATGTGCTATCGACCAGATACGCACATCTTCATACCAGCTGTGGATCGAGACTGGGAGATACAACTGAGTACCAGCAGAGGCCAGGACATGCCCCCTGTGTGACATCAAGCCTAAGACAGAGTTGCACTACACATGCCATTGTCCCGTCTACTACGAGATATGAGGCCGCTTCCATTGCTTGTTCATAGAAGGCTTTGGACATTCTCCAGAGTCATGCAGTATGAGGATCAGAGATGCTTGGGTTTGTTTTTGCTCGAGCTACGCAGACACAGAGAGAGCCTGATGAGAGGAGAGGCTAGCCAGTCTCAGAGACAGATCACAGATTTCTTTAGAGCTGCCACAGGACACCCGGAGGAGTTACTACCACAGCAGAGGTTGTCGTCTCACACCAGAGGCACACTATTCGACCGAGGGACTGAGCTGGGGAGATCCAGACGCCCACGACTGTGGAGGACTACACAGCATCGACGGAGGCTGCATCAGAGGATTCGGATCACTTTGGCTCGACATGCACGACGCCCGGTCAAACTACTGGCCATGGAGGAGATTGATGAGATCCGCTAGCAGCAACCAATGCTAGATCTCTTGTGATCTAGCTATCCCAGCTAGTTGCTTAGTTCACACCTAGTAGTTTAGGATTCCATAGTATTTTATTGTGACATTCGTCATTTCATTTTTGTCATCTTGTTACTCTGACTTTGTATCAGATCCACCACATTGTAACTTTCTGGTCTCATAGGTCACTTTGGCCTTTTGAAGACGTTAATATAACATTTCATTTTCATTTCATTTCTCTCTCTCTCTCTCTCTCTCTCTCTCTCTCTCTCTCTCTCTCTCTCTCTCTCTCTCTCTCTCTCTCTCTCTCTCTCTCTCTCTCTCACACACACACACACACACACACATGTGAACAATGATCATACACCACTCATTGCTCTCTCTCATGTATGTGACAATACTCATTATACATTGAAATCTATAGCCACAACATTAAGTTGCATAATTTAATTCAAACTTTGCAAATTGTGTGGGCTTTTAAGGGTGCATGACATAAAGCATGGTGAGTGCCACTTAATGGTGAAGAATGATCAACATGTAAGTCCCATCGTAGGATATTTTCATGAATAGAAAAAGTTAACCTGGGCATCATAAGCTTTTGATGTATTGATTGCTTTTGATATACTTCATGCATCAGGTCCTAGAATTGAGCTTTTAAGTGTGAAACAATTGAAGAGAGGAGATGGAATTTGAAGAAGTGAAAGAGTAAAAAAATAGCAACCAACAATCAAAATACAAGTAAACTTACATAAGGATATATTCTCATTTTGGCCAAGATGTATGCAAATAGGTGATTTTGTTGCATAAGATCGGTGTAATTTCCTACCCTCAAAATGCACATATGTAAGTATATGGTGTGAGGAATCAGGACATCAACCACACTTAGCTAGATATGTGGTGTGTCTTCTAGAATCTCACTATGTTGTGGTAAATTCATTATAAATGACATGCCAAGGAATTTTGTTGAAAGCTTCTATAAGAGAGAACATGCTATTGGAGATCGAGGTAGTTGATTGGAATAGCTAGAATATTTGGTTCAAGAAAAGCTACATCATTGAGCTCTAGCTTGTGTGGAAAGAGTACTATGGTGGAGTTTGTATTAATATAGTGAAGCATTGAAACAGGTAACAAAGCTAGTCCATCAAAAGAAGCTTGCACGAACAATTGCTAGAAATTTGAAAATAGGGTAAAACTTGAAACCAAAAGGGTTTTTTTGTTGACAATCACTCATGCTATTACTTAGGCTTGGATGAAGTTTATGCAAGACTCAAAAAAGAAGTTGGCCTTGAGCTCATTATTATACTTGCCAAACTTTGGCAAGTAGCTTCAACCAAGCGGTGTTGCTCAAAGAGTGCTAATATTTCTTGTAGCATAATATGGCACATGCAATTATGTTGAGGGTGATGGCATGTAGAGCTAAGGAAGGCATGACAAGTTGTTATATTTTATTCTAGAGCTCAATCCCTCTATCAACACCTTGGTCCTGCAAAGGCAATACAATGTAACACAAATAAACACAAAAGAAGATAAAAGCTAATGTCAAAAGTTGAATTAGCTCTGCAAAAATAAAGCAGTTAGAATTGCTTGTGTTAGAGACTAGTCCAAAAATAGTTAAGAAGTGCTTGCAATATCATGAACGATTTTGACTATATGGCAAGTGTAATGTAAATTATGGCTTGCAAGAAACCTTGCATCACAACACATGCAGATGGATGCCTTAAAGCTTCATAACCCGCTCATTGCACTTGACTTGCTTTCTTTAGTACATTAAGCCAGTGTTTCAAGACATGGAGCCATACACTATCAAGCCACATTTGAGTTTCCTTAATACACTACTCTAAACATGCCTGAAGGGCCTATCTTTCCCCTTTTTGCAACTTCACCTAACTAGATATTTGTGCATGTTCACTAGAAGCTCATGATGTTAAGCACTCTATCAAATACAATGAGAAAGAATATAATGTCCTACATGATAAAATGTACAAAATGTTGTGCTTTTGTTAACAAACAGACTATCAGAAGAAATGTATAGGAAACCAATTCTAATCTTAGATTTTCATTGTAAATGCTTATCAGTAGATAGTTACCATGTTCTAAGTGTGAACTTGTATACTTGCTATTCAGTAATTGTGTTGGACCTAGGATTTGCTGGCTCTAACTAGTAACCACATAGCTACTATAAAAAAACTCTAGAGGCACCTTGAGATTGCTTGTCCCCATCGAGAAATTCTTAACTTACCATATAGAAACTTAGAATTTTTCTCTTTGTAGCTAGCAACTCTACAAACTTACTATATAGGAAACCCAACGGAGCTTATAAATTGCTAGTTTCATCTAACAATTACTAACTTACCATATAAAAAATTTGGAATTTCCTACTTGGATCTAGCAACTCCTACCATTTAGAAAATCTAGAGGCACTTTGAATTTGCTAGTTCCATGTAGCAAACTACAACTCACCATATAGGAAATTCTGTAAAATAATAATTTTGCTAGATCCATCTAGAAAAAAGCTCTAAAGCTTCTAGTTCTATCTAGGAAGTACACAAAACGCAATGGGTGTTGCTATATGGTAACATGTCCAAAGTTCCTTGTGAGAGCGCTTATTACAGGCAAGACACATGTGCCCCCCCCCCGCCCACACACACACACACACACACACACACACACACACACACACACACACACACACACACACACACACACACACACACACACACGTAGAGCTTATTGCGTGTGTTGGCATTAATGTTCCTTCTTGTTGACCCGCATTGTCCCCTCAGCTTGCATCCGCAAGCCTCCATTTGTGGAGTAGGTCTGTGCATCGCCACCAGCATTGAAGCCACCACCACCACAACGAGCAACATCACCAGCAATCTGGGGGTCACCATCTTCTTACCTACCACACCACTTCTTACTTTGATTTCAATGGAGATGGTTGTGCAAGGTGTTCAAATCTCTCTCTCTCTCTCTCTCTCTCTCTCTCTCTCTCTCTCTCTCTCTCTCTCTCTCTCTCTCAAAAGAGACCTAAAGAAGAATACTTGCATTGTCGTCTTCATCTACCGATAGGTAGATGAAAAAAAAGCTTGCGAGCCAAGGCGACAGTTGTGGGATGAGTTCCAAGACACTGTGGCCCGCCACCCACACTTCAAGATCAGTATTACCAATGCCATAGGTGTAATTCAAGGGTAAATAGCACTTAGCATAGCGCTCGCAATTCAGAGGTGACAGGTCAGCATGTGTAGTCTGTGGCTGGGCAACTGGAAGAAGTCTAAGGTGTTCCACTCGCGGAAGGGAGATGAATGCCAACCTCACCCACCGGTGGTACATCTCTCTCTCTCTCTCTATATATATATATATATCTATCTATCTCTGTGTGTGTGTGTGTGTGTGTGTGTGTGTGTGTGTGTGTGTGTGTGTGTGTGTGTGTGTGTTTTGCATAGGGAACACCCGCATAAATCTACCGGACTCAAAAGGTATTGACATGAGTCTGGGGGAGGGGCCGGAATACCTCCCCCCATTATAATAATATATATGTAGTGCTGGATGAGTCCCATTGTGACTTGAGAGTGTGTACCAAGTCTATCCAAATCATTGCCAAAACTGTTTGAGTAGCTTGAGACGATGAGGTAGACTAAATCAAGAGACAAAGTCAAGAGCTTTGGGAATAAAGGAACATAAAAACCCCAAAATTGTGAGCTGGCAATTGGAGCTTAATTTTTGTGCTGACTCCTGCACCTAAATCGTGTGATTTTTGATGGCATGATGAATTTGTAGGTGGTTGAATTACCTCAATGTTCACTTTGCAGTGCTCACTACATATCCATGAAAGAGAGAACAGAGAGAGAACTGCGCAGTGCTTTCTACCGGAAGCACTTTGGACATGACATGTGGGGGGGGGGGATTTGCCAAAAACCCTCATGTTTTTATACTTAGTATAGAAAGATATAGAAGTTGGCAGTACCAAGTGAGGGTGCCGCTTTTCAAATTTTGCTCCACCTCTCTCTTGGTATGCACTTGATACATGAAATTCACAAAAAAAACCTTTGTATTTATTTTGTACATAACTATGGTTTTGACACATTTGGATCTCGGAATGAGGAGAGGTAGGAACAAACCCTATGGAAAAAAAAAATCATTGGATGTTGATTTTACATGACGGTCACTACCTGACAATCACTCTACAAGTGAAGAGTAAAGGTCAATAGTGAAAGAGAGGGGAATCTTATGCATTATTGAGTTGGAGTCAACACAATATTATCAAATTCAAGCATAATTCACTTGTGGACACAAGGCTTGCACATGAAGTCTAATTGGAAATTTTTTTTTGCAGCAAGGTTGTAGGCATTGAGCTGGTCTTTTTGCCCCTATTTTTTTTATTCTTTTTGAAGCTACGGTTTGGGAAATATGGCCGAAACGGTGGAGCCTATCTGTCCACATGGGAAGAAATTAAGATTATCCAACTCCACACACACATTTTCTTATAGTTTTCTCAGCGTTATTTCTCTATTTTCTCTTATTTTATCAAAATTCTCTCACATATTCTAAGAAAGCTCTTGGACTCAAGCTATGGAAGGTGGCATGGAGACAAAGCTCGCCATGATGAAGGCGATTAGGAGGAAATTGGTCAATAAGCAGGGCACATAGAGATCTCTCATTGGGGGAATGCCTCTAGCTGAGGTTACTTTGTAATAACTCCTCTTACTCATAATCTCTTTCCTAATCACTCTCTTGGCCTATAAAAGAAGGCCTTCTCTTTTGTAAATGGTGACATATCACACACACACACACTATCCCATACACACATACCCATACACCTACACATACACACCCTTGTGCTACATGCTAGTAGCATGAACCCTAATCACATAATCACAACACCACCACCATCACTAGGCACAAAATGAGCACCATATCTCCACACACTTGTAATAAAGGATTGAAAGGACAATTTCAAGAAAAAGAATGATGGCTACACTCATGATATTCCTCACCATCAACTCCCATATCTCAATTATGCCTCTTACGGTCTTGTTCCCTTCTCATCTTCTTAACCTACGCTACCTATTGTATTCATCTTTTGCAAGCAATCACACTCTATCTTGGTGCCATACCTTGTGTTGCTTGGGATACACTTCATTGTGAGTGTGGTTTATGCTTGTTCTTTCCAAAAAAAATTTTGTTAAGGTGTGTGGATTTGCCACCATACACACACTCTCTCTCCCTCGTATATTCCTATCATCTTGCTACTTGCATCTTGAGGTGTGCGGATTTTCCACCTCTTGTATGGGAAGTGAGCATATGCGCATGTTTCCCTTACCTCATTATCTTCCTTACTACATGCACGAGTAGCAAGCCCATTCTCACTCACTCACCATTCCTCTCACCTTGTTCTCTGACCACCCCATCCCACACTTGCGTGTGGATCTTGATATTGTTTTCCATGGCATGTTTGGTTGTGTATAGCCATGTGTCCTAGCCGCATTCCAAGTTAGGTGGTGCCCCTATTGTGTACCTCCCACGATGAGGCTATTGTGCATAGTCTTGGTGTAGAGGCCACCCGGTCTGTTTTGCATTTCCTCCTCTCATTTGGTTCCCCCACTGAGGAGGGCTCAAGACTCTCTGTTTACAACGCTGAAGATGATGCATGCCATCAATCCTGAACGAGTATCTATAAGATTTTTAAAATTGGAGGGCTAAAGAAGAGGAGACTGTAGAAGCACTGAAGGCATTTATCAAAGTGCTACTGCCAGGTTCTAGCGTCATCTAGATCCAAGAGGTTAGCTCCCCATCTCACATTGTGCTAATCACAAATCAAGAGCATCAAGAGGGAGGGCTACAAAATGTCATCATTGTTGTCAACCAAAACATTCTGTCAATGAGTGCCGACAAAGGAGGTGAAGAAAGAACGGTGAGTTTTGATTTTGAGAACCGCATCAGCACTCACATCAGTAAGATTTTGTATACCACCAAGTGTTTTCTATCCAACGGTCAGAGAAGAGTCGTCAACTACATCAACCACAAAGTCCAAGCCACAAAGACTAAAGGATTTGGTGGAAGCAATGCCTACGCTCTCTCTAGGCCTAGAGAGTTCAAGTGAAGTACGACCACCCAAGCATTGCCGCCGCATGCAAAACGAAAATTTGATTGAGGTAGACTCTTCTCACCCTGTCTATTTTGAACCCAGTAAGGAGGATTATGTGGACTTCAACAAGAGGTAGAGGCCTGTGGTGAAGGTGTCACCTTGTCAAAACTTTAGGTATGCAACTCTAGGGGTCAAAGTCTTGGCCTACACCCAACATGGATAATAACAATAGGCCAGAAGTCTTTCCTTTCTGTTTCTTGCAACACATGCATGTAAACGTGTACATTGATAGTAGGATATTCTACCAGCAAAAGATTGTTTTCCTATTCGGAGCAGAGATTCTTGATGAAATCCTTAGATCCCCACATCCCATCATGTTTCTCCTTCTTGATTGCTACCACTATTTTGATGTAAGCATCTTTATTCTATTCTAGCCTTGCACTCTTCTTAGCTCCTGCTCAAGTTTTCCACCCATGTATAAACCTTCATGAATCACTAAGTCATTCCAAAAAAAAGAAATTGCGATTGTCTGCTCATTGATTTACTATCATGGCAAGTGTCTCTTTTCCCACATTCAATGGCAAGAAGGGAGAAGATGTCACCACCCGATTTTTTGGATAGCTTTGACATCGCTTGTGTGGTTTCCACCAACAAGGATGATGACACCTCACGACTACAAATTTTTCCTCTACTAATGAAAGTAGAGGTGAAGTCTTGGTACAATGCTTTGCCCCAAGCTACCAAGGATGCATGGACCTACTACGTGCTGCATTTGTGAAGAGGTTTGGTGGAGGCACAACCTCAAATTAGTTATGGCAGCTTCTGATAGAGTTAAAGCAGGGAAGTCTGCTAGAGTATGCCACTTATGAATCCAAGTTTGTGGATTTGTGGGAGCGATGGATTGCCTCGCTAGAGGAATGTGAAGGAGCACCTAATTTCTTGAACAAAGACAGTTTCATTGCTAGCCTCTAGTCGCCGCTTAAAGAGAAGGTGAATGGGAGATTCCCTGCAACATATAAGTTGGTAGTGAAAGTAGCTCGCCTTCACAACAAGAAGTTTCATATGCAAGCAAGAGTCAACAAGTCAAAGGAATCAAGCTCAGTCCAACTAGCCCCAGTGACTTCAACAGCCACTCTGAGAACATAACCACAAGAGGCATCAGAAGAGCAACAAGAAATGTTGAGTCGCATCATTACTGAGTTTGAGTATCTGTACATTTGGTGCAACAAGGGCATGCACACAATCGCAATCAAGAGCAAGGGAGAGGACAACAAAGGCAAAAACAATAATACCACTACTACAATTGTGGAGAGGATGGCCAAGGCATGTATTACTGCCCACACCCAAGGAGGAAAAATTTCAACAAAGGAGCCAAACAAAACCAAGTTTCACCACAAAGGGCAAGACCACCACCATCAAGGGCACCACAACAAGCATCACCCATGAAAATCCTACAACCACCCATTCAACCACATCCACAACCTCTCATTCCACTGTTACCCCCACCACCAGTTGGCAAACAATCAGACAATAAGTGTCATCAGTCTTGAAGGTAAGGGAAAGGAGAAAGTGGAGGAGGATATCAAGGGAGTGGCGAAATGTAAGACCAAGGTTAAAGGAGTAGATGCCATGGGGGTAAAGCCTACTAGGCATGGTGAATCTTCCCAAAAAGAAGAGAAAATGAAAACTAAAGGGGAATCTAGCAAAAAGCCATCCAAGTCACGATGTAAAATTGACAATGTAGATTTCTCTTTGGATGAATGTTCTAAACATATGATTTGGTTCCAGATGTTTCTGTGTAGGACCCAAAAATCACTTGGCCCAAGTTACTCCACCTAGCACCTAGGGTGAGGAGACAATGGACAAAGATGGTTAGTACAAGATGACCAAAGCCAAAGATAGTTGGGGCTATCTCTGGGAGGAATCTAGATGAAATACTACATGATGGATGCTCACATTAAATTTCAACACATCTCCAATATCTACATTGATGGTGGCGCACAAATATGCATCATGAGTGAAAAAATGATGCACCATTTGGGTTTAGAGGTGAGTAGGCCAGCACCATGCCGAGCCAAAATGGCAAATAATGTAAAACTTCAATGTGTTGGTGTTATAAATGCAGTTAGGATAAAGGCGTTCAACACCGAGGTAGATGTAGACATCTTTGTCATGCCACACAAAGGGGAGGGCTATCCTATCATTCTAGGGAGGCCTTGTCTTATGGCTATGAGAACTAAGCAGGACTGGGACACCAACATAATCCAAATGAAGGATGCCAAAGATAAGCCAATACTTTATGACATGAAGATAGGTCGACAACATGACATGGATCTAGAAACCTCTCTGAACAAGTTTTCTAGTGGTGACTCTTCAACCACTTTAGAGGAGAAGTCAACAGTGAGTAAAGAAAGTGACAGTAGCATTCAGGCGATGGGGGTCATTCTCAAGGACCCTAAGAAGATGGAGAAACCTAATGCCTCATCATCAAACCAAGGGAAGACACTAGGTGTACAACCTCTGGTAGAAGCAAGTAAGCTACATTGAATGCTCTCTAGTGAGTTATGTGGGAAGGAGCGTGAAGATTATGATGCTAATTAATTTTACCACATTGTTCATTGATGAATATGATAAAATCACTGGCATCACAATAGTTCAGCATCACATTAAGCTCAAGGAGGGAAGTAAACCTGTAGTACAGAAGCTCAGGTGGTTAGGAGTAATTCAACAAGACGCCTTGCTGAAAGAGGTGAGGAAATTTCTAGAAGTAGGTTTTATCTATCGTCTTGAAGACTCAGAGTGGGTTTCTCTAGTGGTAGTCACACCAAAGAAGAATGGTAACTGGAGGGTTTGTGTTGATTACAAGCCTCTTAATGCAGCCACAAAGAGGGACCATTTTCGTCTTCCTTTCCAAGATGAAATTCTCAATGAGGTAGTAGGACATGAGCACTACATGATATGTGATGGATACTCAGGCTACTTACAAATTATCATCACTGAAGAAGATCAAAAGAAGACAACCTTCATCACACCATGGGGATGTTTTTCTTACAGAGTTATGCCTTTTGGTCTCACCAATGCTCCAGCCACTTTTCAGTGCTATGTGACATTTGTTTTGCAGCCATTATTTGGAAAATCAATCCGTGTTTTTTATTGATAACTTTTGTATCTATAGCTCCTGCTCTCATTTGGAGAAAGTTTATGAAGTTCTAGCTAGACTGTAAGCTTTGGGTGGCCAACTCAATGTGGAGAAATGCCACATTGGTGAAAGAAAGGTTACTCTTCTTGGCCATGTGATCTCTACCAAGGGCATTGAAGCTGACCCAAGCAAGGTTCAAGACTTGGTGGCCTTGACCTCTCCCACCACAACAAAGCAGTTGGTCTCTTTTATTCAAAAGGTGAGGTATTTGAGTAGATTCATTCACCTGCTCTCTCAAGTGGTTCTCCCTTTACAAGAAGTTACCCATCAAGAGATCTTCACTTGGAGTGAAGAAAATGAATAACAATTCAATGAGGTAAAACAAATTCTAGCCTCACTTCCCACCATTGCACCTCCAAAGTGGGATGAGCCATTTCATGTAAACCCTAGTGTCAACAATGACACACTTGGAGCGATATTGATGCAAAAGGATCCTCAAACTTCTTTCATGCGTCCTATTTACTTCTCTAGTCGCATGATGAATCCATCAGAAAAGGCATACATGACAGTGGAGCACATGGCACTTGCATTAATGTTTTCTACCACCAAATTTTTCTTGTATTTATTGTCTAGACCATTCATAATATTAGCAATGGAAGAAGTATTTCCTTATGTAATGCAACACATGGATGTTTCTTCTAGTCATTCCAAATGGCTCACAAGGTTGCAAGAGTTTGACTACACAACGCAAGTGGAGAGCTCCACAAGAGCCAGTCTAGGAGGCATTCTCACCCATTGCCACTATGAAAAGAAGCTGAAAATGAGGATTAGTGACAAGGAAGTAACACATGTGTTGGAATTCCCAAAGATAGAGAGGGCTCACTCTCTTTTCTTTGATGGAGCCTATGTGAGGACAATGGACAAAGCTGTAGTGGGTATTGTCATCTTCAACAAACAAAGGGAAAAGGTATTCTCTATTGGGCATCTCTTGGATTCCCACTCCAATAATGAAGCAGAGTATGCAGCCTTAATTCTTGGGTTAGAGTGGTGCGTGACACAAGGTATTCAACGGTTAAATGTATTTGGTGATGCCTTGCTTTTAATAAAACAAATACAAGGAGCTTGTGCTTGTATAAGTCATAGCTTGCTCTAGCTAGAGAGAAATACAAGATGTTCCAGTGGTGGGTGCTATCAAGTTGAAGCTGCCTCTCTTCCAAGGTAGCAATGATATCAATTACATCATGTTCCTTGAGCACAAAATCAAGAAGCAGACGCTCTAGCTAGAGAGAAGTACAAGATGTTCCAGTGGTGGGTGCTATCAAGTTGAAGCTGCCTCTCTTCCAAGGTAGCAATGATATGCCTCACATCATGAGTTTCTTGGATATAGGAGAGTTTCCTAAAGATCTTACTAAGGGCCAAAAGCAGTGGCTTGTGCGCAAGGCAACAAAATACCACCTTATCAATGACGACCTCTATTGCAAGGGTAAGGAGCAAATTCTTAGGCGTGTACCTCTCTCTAGAGAAATTCTTAGGCGTGTACCTCTCTCTAGAGAAATTGCAAAAATAATTTCAAGTTGCCATGATGGTGTTTGTGGAGGGAAATTTGCACTTGACATCACCAATAGGAAGGTTCTACAAGCCGGTTTTGTGTGGCCTAGTTTATAGAGAGATGTGCATCACTAGCAAAAAACATGCAAAGAGTGTCAGATAGGAGGCTCACATATGAGCCACATACTCCTATAATGTCATATGGACCACTTGAGAAATGGGGAATTGATGTCATTGGGCCTTTGCCAAGGAGCCAATCAGGTAAATTGTATATCATCATGGGTGTGGACTACATGACCAGGTGGGCTGAAGCAGTTGCTACCACGCGGATTATAGCTAAGAAAGTGGCTAAGTTTGTATCTGAAAACATTTTTTGCCATTTTGGTACTCCTCTTGAAATAATTTCTGACAAGGGACCAGGTTTTAAAGGAGACCTGGTAGGAGAGATGAGGGAGAAGCTAGGTATCTCACGATGACACTCAACTCCCTACTACCCACAATGCAATGGTTTGGTAGAAAAGGTAAATGGTATGATCTGCAAGATCATCAGTAAACATGTAAACAATCACAAAAGCAATTGGGACAAGCATCTTATGGCTTCACTTTGGGCTTATCGCACTTTTTTTGCACATCCCTTGGGTTCACTCCATATCACTTGGTGTATGGTAAGGAGGCCATTTTACCCATTGAAGTACAATTGGCTAGTCTCAGGGTGCTAGCTGGGCAGATGGAACATTGTAATGCTCATCTCCATAACCACATTCTTGATCTAGAGAGGCTTCAACTAGACAAAGAAGATGCTATCAACTATTATGCTCAAGAAAGGTATGTTGGTCCTAAGGTATGATAACAGGTTTGCCACTTGGAAGGATAAAAGTTCACACTAGTCGGTAGATCTATATTGTAGTCTATATTATAAAAAAAAGGGGAAGAGATTCCCAAAACCTGACGAGGTTTTGGGAATCTCTTCCCCTTTTTTTCATAATATAGACTACAATATAGATCTACTAGCCATTGTGACTTCTATCTCAAGTTCTTCTTCTTTGTCTTCTTCTTCTTCTTCTTCTTCTCTCTCTCTCTCTCTCTCTCTGCCGGATGTCCTCCTTCTCCTATAAAGGACTTGACACATGTCAGGGGGAGGGCCGTAATTCCTCCCCCTTTTTATACTTAGTATAGATAGACATATATTTCATTCTACTAACATTTACCAAATATGAAGAAGATTGAAAACCTAAAGGGTTTGTCAGTGTCTTTAAAGATCCCTTGCAAGAACCTTAGAACCTCCATCAATGATCACACATCCTTAGTGCTCAGGCCCAAAAATGTGCTTTATATGTCACTGTGTGTCACCCTAAGTCAAATTGTCTATATCACAATTGTGACATGTACCAATGTCTTTATAACACCTTGTCCAATCTTTCAATGCAGATAGGCTTGAAGTCAGTTATGTGAGGAATACTAAAACTAAATACGTCAAAATATGTATAAAAACAAAAGAGGGAAGTTAAACCAACGTATTGAGGTACTTGTCTTATATACACCACTGAAGTGGTTTTGTGTTGACTGGTTTGCCAATTAATCAAATCTAACTCTACTCATACCACCCGCTTCACTATTTTAGTACAACGCCTTTTCATTGCACAATGCTCGAAGCATGTTAGCCCAAAATAAGATGTCGGAGCATGTATGGCATTGTGCACCTTTAAATTTTTTTGAATAATTGCATAAATAAAAAATTATGGAGTAAGGTCCTTGAAAAGACTCAAGCAAGTGGTACTGAATAAAGGTAAAACAAAATGGGCCAAGGTTTCATCTTTATCAATGAGAGCCTTTTTATACCCTTTGATTTTCTTCATAGCAGATAGCCATGAAGAATACATTCAGTCTTTCATTTCCCCATCCGTATCTTACGTTCAAGCTTCTTCCTATCTCTTACACTGTTTACAGAAATGGCTTCAAAGATGTTTACATAAAACATGTTTACATCAAAACACATCCTCTTTCACTCTTTTGTTTCTCCATTCGTATCATACGTTCAGACTTCTTCCTATCTCTTGCACTATTTACACACATGGCTTCAAAGATGTTTACATAAAAAATGTTTACAACAAAACACGTCCTCTTTCATTTCACTTTCTCATTGCAAGTAAACTGCCTATATTGCAATGTGTACATCCCAGTGAGAGACAAACTCATGCATGCATTGCTAATCACTCTTTAGTCTCAAAAGGATTTCTAATACTTGCAGTAGTTGACTGAACAAAAAACATTCACAAAATATGAGGCCTTACAAAGCATTGCACACTACATAGTTTACATAATGTAAGCCCACAAAACTGTCATTAACTTCAAGGTGGTTTGCATACTTTCTCCAAGCTGGACAACATGGATTAAAATTGTTCACAGCAAAACACAGCATTGGCTATGCATCTTGAAGCACACACATGCACTTGGTAGAGCAAAGCTGAGAATTCCTTTATGTACTGAAAAGCGATTACATAAACTATCCGCTTCTCTTGAAAAAGTTTCATGGCCCATATTCTCTACCTTTGTTTGGCTCATCCTTTAGATTCAATTTCACTACCATGCTCATAGATGAAAGAGGGACTCATAGTTCTCAAGGTTCAAAGGCAAGAAGTGTGTATTTTGTGTATGTTTGTGTGTGGGGAGAGAGAGAGAGAGAGAGAGAGAGAGAGAGAGAGAGAGAGAGAGATCTAAGCTTGAGGCCTATATAAAACATTAGAAGAGATGGACTATCGTGACATTCAAATGAGAGCAGCTATGTGCGGGAGCTTATGCAATGTGATGAGCTATGGAGAAGGCCAGGTAGCAGGTGCCATGGTGGCACTTAACACCACATATCAAATAGAAGCGGGGAGTGATCAGAACGTTCAAAACCAAGCTAGCCCTTCTCATAACCATCATCAACAGCAGCACCAGCACCATCGTCAACAAAATGACCATAGTCTGCTGCCATTCTGCCATCATACTTGGAAGTCAGCACTTGTGCAAGCAATGCAAGCCTTCAACCAATTTCACCATAGAGTTGAAACAAAGCATGGCCGAAGGGGAAAGGAGAAGGGGAACGACAGAGGGCGGGTGAGGGAGGGGGAGGCCACAATGCAAGCCTTCAACCAATTTCACCATGGAGTTGAAAAACAGCATGGCCGAAGGGCAAAGGGTCCCTCCCTCTCTCTCTCTCTCTCTCTCTCTCTCTCTCTCTCTCTCTCTCTCTCTCTCTCTTCCTTCCTCTCAACCTCCTGCTGGATGAAGGAGGGCATGCCACATGTTAGGGGGAGGGTCGAAATCCCTTCTGCCTTTATACTTACTATAGATACATTAACTTTTTTTTTTAATATTCAATTTTAAAAAAAGTCCTAAAAGAAGAGGTCACTTTATTCATTCAAACATGCTAAAAAAAAGGGGCTTTGATTTCCCTACAAACGTAAATTGTGTAGGGGGAGTTTGAATAGTGCACTCCCTAAGATGAAGCAGGACACCCCTCTCAAGATAAGGCCAACCTAAAGCTTTGCTTTTCAGCAATATTGCTACTAGCTCCATCGTCTTGTCTTTCTCCCTTCACGGTGCAACCAATATTCTCTATCACTATGTTAGTCGTGGATGGGAAGCAATATCAAGGCCATTTCTTTGGTGTGTTTTTAATAAAAAAAATTGAATTTACTACGTTTCTCAAATTTATATTGGTCTGAGTTTAGAACATCAAGCCAGCTTCCATATATTTCTACAAGTGCACATAAGTGAAGTTGTTAGGTCATTGGGTGATGTCCTACAAGTGCCAAATGGTTAAAGTTTAGCTAATTTTTGAACTTTGATCCAAATTTACAAAAGTGCATCATAAGGCTTCCACGCTCTAAACCGTTGATCCCCTTTTCCTCATGCCCGTGTATCATAAACTAGAACCTCCTAGATTTGGACGATCCTAGTTTAACAAGTGAACCAAGGAATTCTCGGTATGTGCACAACTTCTTAAAGACCATAGGTGAACATAGCCTTTGAGGAGTCTTCTATACTATTTCTTTCGAGAGTCAGGGAGTTTGGGCATGTATGCTTGTTTTTAGCTAACAAACGATTTTTTAGAGTAGGCTGCCTATTCCAAGGAGAACACTCAAATTTTTTTATTAATGATTGATTGATTAGATTAACTCAATCTCTCTCTCTCTCTCTCTCTCTCTCTCTCTCTCTCTCTCATGCACACACACACAGAGAGTTGGGATGTGTGTGGTCTAGCTGGGAAGGTGCAAAACCTCTAGCTGTGAGAGTTTGTGATGAGAGTCACAGAAACTTTAAGAAAAACCGTTTATAAAAAATCACCAACTCTCTTTTTAAAGATGACTCCAAAACTAAGATCGTTCATGACAAGACAATCACAAACCCTCTCTCCTATTCTGCTTGGGAATTTCTTGTTTTTGTAGATGAGTTTGTGATGAAA
Source organism: Adiantum capillus-veneris (assembly GCF_014529385.1). NCBI lineage: Eukaryota > Viridiplantae > Streptophyta > Polypodiopsida > Polypodiales > Pteridaceae > Adiantum > Adiantum capillus-veneris. Next base: position 60,199,558 of record NC_140954.1, read on the forward strand.
GAATCACCAATTCATGTAAAATTCTACTTAGAAAGAGTATTAAAAAACACTAAACTTTACACCATGAAACCTCAACTCTCATAGAAGCACAAATTCCATTCAAATCCTAAACCTCTCATGGAAACATGTATCCTCACCCCCAATTACATAGTCGTAGCTTGAAACAGTTGAAAGGAATACACGAGCTTCCACCTTCACGACGACCATTTTTTGATTTTGCAAAGATTTAAGAGCTTCTAAATTGAAACCCACACACAATTTTGATAAGTTGAAACCCAAATTCACTCCCTCACAAGCTCAGAGACAAGATTGCGAAGAGGCAGAACTGCACTAAACATAGATTGAGCAACCATGAAAGCAATTGCATAGTAGTGAAAAAATGCAAGTTTTTTTCCACCAAAAAGCAGCCTTCTCTCTCTTCTCCACGGAAATTTTTGCTGAGGTGTCAATTTTTTGGACCATTTTTCCACTTTGGACCAAAACTAGGTCATTTTCAGCTCAATTTTTTTAAGGCCATTTTTAATCCAAAATATCCCAAACGAAGTTATAAAAACTGCTAAATTTGTGGGTTCACTTGCATAAGCATAAAAGTCATAGATATGCATTTTTCATCAATGTTCCATTTTGGGTCACTTTCCATGTAATTCTACGATGACACCTGTTAGCTGCTATTTTGGGTAGGCTTTGCCCATATCAATCTTTATAGGAAAGATGAGTGTTCCACCATGAAACAATTGAAATATGTACATCAAAAAACTAGAGTAGACATCTTATCAAGTGGGAAAACACACAAAGGCGCCACATCCAAGGCCACAACTCCTCGTATAGGTATGTACATGATAACAATCGTAATAGCTGCTTCAACATTTATCACAATATGCACATAATTAATTTTATTTCCATGCATCAAAAGATGTTAAAAGTGAGGGAATTGTTTTGTTTTCACACTATGTTCATGTCATCATACGACATCCACCCCCGACATGTGCCAACATTTTGCTTATGTAGGTTTAATCTTCATTAAGATCCACATATATTTGGATGTCATTTTCATCTTTGGCAAAGTCTGAAAGATCATCCTCTTGTTCTTCATCCGTATCCATGGCAATGTCATTAGGTTCTTCATCATCATTTTGTTGTGAATCAAAATGATCATTATCATGCCTCCTCTTGAACATCTTGATTTTTTTGCCTGCTATGGGAACTTTGAGCTCCGTTCCATCAACCTCTCTCAAGGTATATGTAGAATTTCCATGCACATGTTTGACAATATATGGCCCAAACACCTTTTTGCAAATATAGTACTTTGTGTTCCTTCCATCACTTGCTAATGCAATGAAGATGGAAGCTTCAAGCACCAAGCTTACACTTAAAACACAACATCGATTCCTTCACAGCCTCGGACCCAAGACCTCACACACCTTCGAAGATGGTGAGAGCTAGCAGGGTATAAGAGTAGATTGGGAGGAAGAAGGAGTATTCTTACAAGAAAGAAGTATGTCCCCACAAATAATTACTCTTAATAGCTTAGTAATTAGCATGGTATAGGAGATGATCATGCATTAGATCTTGGCTCTTGGTTGGATTTGCATCACAAAGACAAGAGTTGTTGGTGTAGGCCTCCCTTCTCACAAGCTTGGAGTAGATGATGAGCTTTCCATTAAAGCTTGAGAAGGAGATATTCTTCTTTACTTCACACATGAGATTTTGTGAGTGTGTGAGTGATAATGCCCTGCAAAAATCAGCCTTTTTCTCTCTTGGTCAACCCCTCTTCCTATTTGCTCATGCTGGCATCCTATTGGCCCCTGCAAAGCTTAGCCAATGACAATTAAGAAGCATAAGTGATAGCCTTGTGACATGTGTTCCCCTTTCCCCTTTTGTGAGATCTTTAGGTAATTCAATATTGCAATTAAACTCTCATTGGATCCCTTAGTCTTCTAGCCAATAGAAATCAGGCAAACCATTGGGCTGCTCAATGCTCATTGGACCCCTTGGAGACTATCCAATAGTCTTATAGAGAGATTAATTCCTATTTGTTCTTTTATCAAGTGTTTTCAAATGAATTAAAATAAATTTAATCTAGCCTAATTCTCATTGTTCCACCTCTATGGAGATCTAATAGGATTTTAATGCACCTTGGGGGCAAGTGGGCTAGGGAGCTGACATGTGTCCACTATGCTCTTTGTGTAAGGGGAGCTTGCAAGAGTATGTGTGTGTGTGTGTGTGTGTGTTTCTCTCTCATCCCCTACATATAAGGCTCGCCCCCTTCTAGATAGGGATGTGGGAAGACTTTTGAGTCTTCCCACAAGCATCCAATTTACCCTAAGGCTTGACCATTGAACATTACCTTTGAATTTTGGAACCTTAGCATTTAGGAAGTCTTAATGGGATGAACCTTAGGGTCTTTGAAGCCCATTGATGCACATTGCTCTTTTTCAAATTCCCCCCCTTTGGATCCCTATTTTCCCTCCTTTGGATCCCTACTGTGACCAGTCTGCCAGCCTAACCAATATTCTAGCTTTTTCTCCCCTGGTACTTCCCCATATTATATGATCAGTTTAACAAGAGAATATCATTTAGGACAATTAGATATTAGTTATTATGACACATTACCTTGTATTCATGTTAGAGAATGGACTCCTGCAACACCTCTTATTGGTCCTTGATCTATGGTGGGTCTTCAATAGTTGGTTCTTGAGGTGGCTCTCCTTTGTAAGGCTTTAGTAGGCTCACATGGAAAACATTGTGTATGAGACAATGACTAGGAAACTTGAGTTGATAGGCCATCTCATTGATTGGTCTAAGGATATGGAAGGGACCATAGTACCTTTTTGCTAATTTAGCATAGTACTTTTGGTGTCTCGTAGGATTCTTGCCCGTTGTGTGCCTTAATCGAGCCTTGTGAAATTTAGGTAAGACCCAATCGTTTTGTTTGAAGGCTCGAGCTCTTCTTTGCTTATCAGTAGCAGCCTTTTGCCTTTGTTGCTAGATAGAGATAGCATCCTTAATCTTTTGGCAAGATTCTTGTATGTCTCGGCTATACTCATCTGCAACAAAGATCTTCCCATGTACCTTAAGTAGCAGGGGACTTTTAGATCTTCCCTCAATTACTTCAAAAGGTGCTTTTTCAATGATGGTATGTGTAGTGTTATTGTAGGCATACTTCACTAATGGTAAGTACTTCTCCCATTGGGACCTTTGATCTACTTCCATTACATAGGCTTTTAGTAGATCAAGAATTGTTACGTTAGCTAGTTCACATTGGCCATCCGTTTGAGGATAGGCAGAAGAGAAGTTTAGCCTTGTCCCTAAATTCTCAAAGAGACCCCTCTAGAAATAACTTGTCATTCTAGGATCTCTATTCGACACTGTGGACGTTGGCAAGCCATGGTACTTGAAGATTTGTGATATGAAGAGGGTTTCTATTTGATGGCATTTGATAGTGTTTTTGACAGTTATAAAATGAACTTGTTTCATGAACCTGTCTACTATCATCCATATTCCTGTATTCCCATGGATAGGCTTGGGCAATCCAAAGATAAAATCAATGGATATGCTCTCCCATGGTGAATTAGGGATTGGCAATGGTTGAAGAAATCCAGGTTGTTTCCCTCTATCAAACTTCATCTTTTGGCATACCACACTTTTAGAAAAATACTCTTCTATGTTTGCTTTCATGGAAGGCTAATAGAAATATATTTATATCCCCTTTAGGGTAGATTGAATCCCTCTATGCCCCGCATAAGGAGGAGCATGAGAATCATACATTAATTTCTCATGTAGTAAGTTAGTAACATATAGTCTATTGCCATAGAGAAGATAACCATCTTGTAAGGTAAATGGTTCCTCTTTCTTCCCTAGTGCAAGGGCTAAAATCACATCTCTAAAATCGGGATCAATAGCGTACTCATCTATCATAGAAGATAGATCATTGTGAGTTGTTATGGAAACCGCATTCACTCTCGGCTGTCTTGAGAGTGCATTGGCTATTTGATTATGCTTGCTAGCAATGTGACCAATAGGAAAATGAAATTGCAAAAGGAAATTTTCCCACCTCATTTGTCTGTCGGAGAGCTTGGTCAGCATCATGAAGTACTTAAGGCTTTTTGGTGATCCGTCCGCAGAATGGAAGGAGTCCCCAATAAATAGTACTTCCACGAGTCTAAGACATGTAGAACTGCGAGGAGTTCCTTTTCATATATGCCTAGAGCTTTCTCAACAGGGTCTAGCCTTCGACTTTCATAGGCTATGGCGTGCCCTTCTTGGAGAAAAACAGCTCCAAGACAATCACCCCAAGCATCACATTGGAGCTTAAATGGCTTTGAGAGATTCCGCAGTGTAAGCACAGGTTGAGAGATAAGGTTTTCAAAAGCATTGTTCTCCTTTGTAGACCATGTATACCTAATGTTTTTCTTTGTTAGGTCATGTAATGGTCCCGCAATTTGTGAGAACTTTTCCACGAAGCGTCAATAGTATGCACACATACCTATAAAGCTTCTTAGTTCATGCAGATTCCTTGGATTAGGCCATCCTTTTATTACCTCTATCTTTGATGGATCCATTTGGATTCCATATTGAGAGATAATGTGACCTAAATATTGAATCTCTTGTAAGAAAAACTCACTTTTCTTTTTATTAATATAAATTTCATTCTCTTGTAAGACTTGAAATATTACCTAGAGATGTTGCTTGTGTTTTTCTAGTGAATTCGAGTAGATTATATATTATCAAACAACACCAGTAAAGGTTTGGTGAGGCCTGAATAGCTTCTCCATCAAGCGGTTAAATGTGGTTGGTGTATTGGTCAAGCCAAAAGGCATGACAATGTATTCAAAAAGACCAAACATAGTGCAAAATGTGGTCTTTACATTGTCTTGATCAACTATCCTTATTTGATGGTAGCACTTTTTAGGTTAATCCTACTGAAGTAGGTCGATCCGTGTAGCTTATCAAATAGGTCTTCTACCCATGGAACGAGAAACCTATTCTTGATAGTGATCCTATTTAGTGCTCTATAGTCGACACACATACGATATGTGCCATCTTTATTTTGCACTAATAACATGGGTGAACAAAATGAAGTTGAGCTAGACCTAACCATGCCCTTCTCAACTAACTCATGCACTTGCCACATAATCTCCTCTTGTTGAGTTTGAGAAAATTTATAAGGAGGTTTCTTAGGATATGAGCTTCCTGGAAGAAGTTCAATTGCATGGTCATCATTGCCTCGCTTAGGAGGTAGTTCACAAGGGATGTCATCAATAAAAACATCTTGAAATCCCTTGAGAAAATTGGATAACTCTAATTTCTTGTGATTGTTTATATTTTCTTTTGCTAAAGCATTAGGTTCATTTTGAGAATCTTTAACAAAATCATGTACATAGAAATAAAGCTCTTTATTGACTTATTAAAATCGTGTGTATGTACAATGGGTATGGTGTTACCCAAATCCTTAGCATCTATGTACATATCTTTTTCCATAAACCTAAATTAGATTTTCCTTTGAGGGAATTTAATATTTGCAGCCATGCAATCAACCCATGGTGCCCCTAGGATTACATCCTTGTGCTTGAGAGGAGAGATAAATAATTTCTCCTTCTCCACATAGCTTTGGACATGGAACCTGAATTTCCCAATTAAGGGAGTGGCTAAGGCTTCTTGCCCCTTGAAAGCACACCATCGACGGGTAGGACATCTCCCATCTCATAGGATTGGATGCCTAGCTTGGTGTCCAACTCTGTGGATATGAAATTGTGAGCAGAACCAGGGTCAAAGATAATAAAAGCATCATGTTCTCTTACCTCTCCCCAAGCATGGCATAGAGGAGATCCTTTGTGGTGAGCATCCTCTTCTTGGATTTTGACCAAGGTAGCTCTAGGAGGCTCATTTCATGTATTCTTGTGGGGAGAAGCACGATAGGCATGCCCTTGCTTCCGACACTTGAAACAGTGTTTATCTTAATGATAGCGCTCAAGCTCTTCACAAGAGAGTTTAGTTTTGCCTTTATAAACTCCCTTCTCCTTAGCTTTGTTGTTGTTGGCGTTGCCTTTAGGAGACTTTTGGACATTTTCCTTCCCCTTGGGCTCATTATTATGGTCCTTGTTCTTTGTGGGCTTAAGATTTCTCTTAGTCCCTTGCTAAAAATTGATTTGTGAAGCCACCATGGTATGGTGTATGACCACAGATATGGTGCGTGGCCTTTGGGAGTTGACATACTCCGCCATATCTTCAGTTAAACCCGCACAAAATTGTTGTTTTTTCTTTCCGAAATCCATCTTTTTGAAGACACTGGCTTTGAGATGTAAGTCCCAAAACTTGTTTACATATTTTTGAATAGATTTTTAGGGAGAGAGCTTCAAGCTTTTCCATTCGGTGAGTACATTGTCTTTGGCATCGTTGCCAAAAACTGCTTCATGATGGAAGCTCTTAAAGCTTTCTATGTTTGTGGAGCTTCACCATTTGCCCGTAGGCTAGACCACCATTTCTTGGCGGACTTTTGAAAATGCATAGCTACATGGTGGAGCTTAGAGGACTATTTGAAGCCCTCATCTCCAAATGCCGCATCGAAGTGTTGGATGAAGGCCAAAACTTTGTTCCTAGCACCAAAGGTGACATCGTAGGTAAGGAAAGAGATGTTCTTTCCTCCCTCTTTGACCTTTTATAGCTTGGAAGACCTCTTCCAGGTGGCGTAGGATTTATTATGGCCTCTTCTTTTTGGTGGTTCAAAAGTTGCACCATCACTTTCTTTGTAAGAGGAAGAATTTGAGGAGGATGGAGAAGAGGGTGACCTCTTTCTCGCCTTTTTCTTCCCTTGTTCCTCCTTGTCTGCACCATCACTTTCTTCATAAGAGGAATTTGAGGAGGATGGAGAAGAGGGACCTCTTTCTGGCCTTTTTCTTCTCTTGTTTTCTCTTGTCCCTCTTTGAATTATGGTGTAGAGAAGTGTGAGATGGTCTTCTCCGTTTAGGGTGTGTTGGAGAGTGTTTTGCCCGCCGTCTTTGTGGATCCATCTCCACCAAGGTGTCAAGGTGGCAGGAGACTCACGTCTTTCTCGTTCTTTCAGTGGGGGATCTACCATTGAAACTTGAGTTCTCCTTTGAGAAGGAGATGCATCGTCAAGTAGTATATTTTTGAGCCCTTCATAGGGATCCTCTTCTTCTTCCCTTATCGGAGAGAGGCCTCTTTTGGAAGTCTCACTAGGAAGCTTCCTAGGTACTCTCTCCTTCTTGATGGGGAGTTTGGCGAATCCCATGAGAATGTAGCTGCCATTGCACTTCACTTTGGAGGGATGGATTGCCCATGGCTTGTTGAAGCCTAGTGACAAGGTAATTAACAAGCATAGGGGCATCATTAGTAGCATGTTCATTAGCAAAATCAAAGCTATTAACATTAATTTCAGTCTCTTTACTATTGTCAGCCATTCTAACAACTTTTAGGTGTAAAATTGTAAAATTTTTAAGTGTACTTTGGCACTTCAAGCCCTAGTTGCTACTCCTCTTAACCCCTTTAGGAAAGCACTCAAGCTTATGTACCCATGGCTCGAATATCATTAATTGCAAGCAATAGAAGAGAGGGTCTTTCACCACCAAAATTGTATCAGCTTCTGTCAACCTTCTAACAGCCGTAGTCAATCCGCATAGGACTCCACTATTAAGGTTATAGCTCTTGACGATGATTCCCCGTTATCTGCACGAAGCAGTCATACTGCAAGGATGAAAAATCCCTATTCTACGTACTCAATTGCAATTAATAATACCAACCATTTATAGTTAGCTTGAGGACCCCTCTTTTTTCTCAAGAAAAAAGAAACTTTTTTCTTTGATACCAATGTAACATTTAATGGTTTAGTAACTTGTGTGTAGCAAAAATAACATAGTCATAGTGAGAATTTCATAAAGACTAGATTCCTAATTATCATAGCAAGAGTGGTTGGATGGAGAGAGCAACAAAGTCAGAACACCTAGTTAGATAGGCATGAACAATACTTAAAAAGAGCAAGAAATTAAGCTATTGACAACAGTTGAGGACCAGATTTACATGGAGCCAGTTCCCCCCTCCAAAAGGCTTTGTATTATAGGTTTCCCCCATCAAGGGAGACATTTTACAATACAATACTTTGTGTTCCATCAATAACTTACTGGTGCAATGAAGATGGAAGCTTCAAGCACCAAGCTTACACTTGAAAACAAAAAATCAATTCCCTCACCGTCTCAGACCCAAGACGTCACACACCTTCAAAGATGGTGAGAGCTAGTGGGGTATGAGAGGAGATCAGGAGGAAAGATTATTCTTACGAGAAAGAAGTATGTCTCCTCACATAATCACTCTTAATAGCTTAGCATAACTTACTAATTAGAACACCATTTTAGATAATTTGGGAAAATCCTGTTTTCCAAATTCTAAATGTGTCTACTAGGATTGTGTTATTTTATGATTTCTAAGCTCTAGTTGCCTTTTATTTAGATAAATTATCATGATTGTATGAGTCTATTTTAATTTCTCTACTATAAAATTTAAGAATAAACCTCCAATATAGTTTTTGGAAAGAGGATTTGTATGACATCAGTGCTTTTCAAAATTCAACAAATGCTTCTAGAAGTAGCTTCTCAAAAAATGAGGCGTCAAAAAACCGATTGATATGATTTTAAAGCAGCATATAGATTTATTACATCAATTAGAAAAGATAATATGTAAAGGCAAATAATATTAAACACTCTTGTCATAATTTGGTGACCTTAATCCATGTATAACAAAATACTTGGTCATGGTTTTGTAGTATGCTATCAAGTTTTAAATACACGATAATTTAAACAACATTCAAACTAATATTTCACACTTAAAAAGTCAAAACAATACTATATAGTATCCTATGGCTATAAGACCATGAGATGCCATCTATTGCACCTATGGCCTTAAGGACATATGGTGCTCTTTGTAGACATGTCTATGACTTTAATATGTCTCTTTATGACCTCAAGGCCATAGGGTTAGGATTGTTAGCTGGTCCCAACGTATAAAGAGATCCAGTCCTTCAAAGCCGTATGGGACTTTATTTATGTGCCACCCTATGTCCCTAACGCTGTAGGTTGTCTTAGGGCCACAAGATGTTGTTTATGCCAATAAGAAACCCTTCTATGCTCTATGTTGGCACTCTATGTACCTAGGCGCACAAGGTGTGCCTCCTATGCTAGTTAGAAATCCTTTATTCTATATGTTGTCACCATATGGCCTTAGACCATAGGGTGCCCTCTGTGCTAGTAAGAAATCCTCTATACTCTGTGTTTGCACCTATGGACCTAGGGCCACAAGGTACCCTCTATGCTAGTAAGAAATTCTCTACACTCAATATTGAGACTATGTGGCCCCAAAGCCACAGGATATCCTCTATGGTAGTGAGAAAAACCCTCTATGATCTATGTTCACAAACAATTAAAAAATCTAAACAATACTCTAGAGTATCCTATGGCCCTAAGACCACAAGATGTCATCTATTGCACCTATAATTCCATTTGGTATTTTATTTTAACTATACAAAGTTAAATGAGGCACTTACTTAGATAAACTATCATAATTATAACTTTGAATTTATTTCTTAACATAAAACTACAATATAAAAACTCCTAATATAAGTTTGTGCCAAAGAATCAATGTTAAGATGAAGATTTTTTACATCGAGTACATGCTTTAAAACTTCACTCAAAGGTTTTAGAGATGGTGTCTCAAAAAAAGGAGGTGTTTAAAAACACCATTTGATGTGAATAATACGAATTGTATACATTGATTATGTCAAAATAGTATAAAGTATAGACATAAAGATTACCACCAACTTGACAGTTTCATAAAAATGATGGTCTTCATCACATGTACAATAAAGTACTAACTAGAAAGAGTATGATATATCCAAGATTGAGGGTGTTCAAAAAAAACCATTTTGTAACACTACCAAATGTCAAGAACATTCTGATTGTTTCAATCACTTAATAAAGACAATTAATAAGAAGAAAAAGTTAACAATACCATATAAGCATCAAACAATGAAACCAAAGAACTTGAATGAGAGAAGTCTCCTCACAATAGGATGCACTTCATTAAAAAATAGTTTAAAGATCTTTCAAGATATCCCACAACATTCCATCAAGTTTAGATTTTGAAAAGTACACAATGCCAAATACTTGGTAGATGCTATTTAGAATATTTAACTAGTACACTTAAAATGGCCTCCTTCTCTTGAGATTTTGAGTCCTTTGAGACATATAACATTGCATTACATAGTGAGTCTCAGGATCATCATGATGGAACATTACAAAATTTCTTATGGTATAGTCTCTCTTGTCTTTAGCATACAACCATTTACATAACCATGGAACAATTTCATCTTTTAAAAAACTTTGAATCAATTGAGTAGGTTGGTTCCAAAACTTTGGAAAAATCATATAAGTTCCTTGCATATTCCACATTACTCGATATGGACTATCATCAAATATTATAGTGTTTCCCCCATCTAAATAATCAAATAGCTTCCATATGGTCGAAAGATTTTTGTGATAGGCTCTTTTGTAACCGATCATGAAATTTGAATTTTGGCAGCACCGGTTATCCATAATCATCTTGAATTTGTGACTTTGTGTAGGAAAATAGGTCTTGATTATGTGTTGAGCTTTTTGTAAACGATGGAAGCTCCAAATCCAAACTTCAAAGAACACAAAGAAAAATATTAAGAAATACTCTGCATCTGGACGCACCGCATACACCTCATTGTTATCTTCTACAATGCACATGTACTTGGTCCAGGTTGGCCTTGATTGAAGCTCAAATGTTGCAAGAAGCACACCCTATAAATCCAAGATAAGCATTATTTTGTCCTATTTGAAAGATGTTGGTAGATAATGCAACCATTGCTCTTGGTTTGAATGTGATATTTGATGTAATATGAAAGGGAGCTCCTCTATTTTATGATAATCTAAAAGCAAAACATTTTTTCTTAGAAACCCTGAAATGATTAAAAAAAAGTTAATATAGAGATCTTAAGTGTGTTGAAGACCTTAGGGACATAGGGTGCTAATTTGTGGTTACACTTAGTAAGGGCCTATGCAAGAACACATGCCAAACTATGACCCTATGGCCTTAGAGTCATAGGGTGTTGAAACCATAAAGCGAAATTCCCCCAAGGTTATAGAGCAAGATTTGACCTTATGAGCATGTAGATTGTCCTTGATGGCACAATGAACTCAAATTTCAAAGCAAACAACTATAAAAGCTTTTTATAAAAAAAAACATTTGGCACATGAAACTCAGAAGTTACTTATAGTATTGAAAGACAATTTAAAAAACTATTAATCATTTACATCTTCATATATCTTGCAACCTAAGCACTCTAGAAAAGTCTCTGAGTACATAAAGATCTTTGTAAATGACAAAATGTTACAAAACATTGCTCCATCATTTCTTGATATAGGGCTATTTGAAATCATACTAAATTTTTAGATGCTTTATATAATTCCTGGCTTCATGTACTTTGATCACAGGCTCCTTGTATCCCAATTTTTGGGCAAGCATGATTGCTTCTGTACCTTTGAAGGCTGATAATGATTTGATATTCTTTAAGACCCTTACTTTTTCTCGATCACGTGCTGAAAGTTTCTTGTCTTGACTTCGAGTGGACATTCCACTAGTGCTAGATGTTGTAACTTTCTCATCGTGAAGAGGACGAGAAACTTCTAGTAGCCTTCCCGTGGAGTAGGTTTTTCCTAGAAAAATTAGATTTCTCTCCTCCCACTCTGCAACAACCTTGTGTATACGGTTATAAGTCTCGTGACCTTGAGCAATGGGTGCTTGTCCATATACATGAGACCCTGTAACTATGCGAATGTCATTAACATGATTGAGAGCTTTGATATATGGTAGCAGCTCCCCAAGGAGGATATTATCATCCTCATCATCAACATTAAATGATGGTGGAAAAATAAAATTCATTGCAGGATTCACACATCCCTTTGATGGTTCATCATCTACAAGAAGCAATCTTCTTGCATCAAGCCCAAATTTTGATGATGCAATAGCCAACGGTTTGAAAAGTGCTTCTACTCCTGGATTATCTAAGCGAGTGATCCTTGATTCTACGCATGGTTGAAATTGGCTTTGCCCCAGATAATAAAGAATGGAAAACAAATTTTAGCTTCCTTTTCTAAAATCTTGATGATGTCCACAACATGCATGTCATTAGCAGAACTGACCATATCCCTACATTGAAATTGCTAAGTAGAGCCTTCAAAAACTCAATGCATCCTGGACGAAGAACAATATGCTCATGTCCAAACTTTAAGCTCTTCATTTTCTTGGAATTTTGCCAGCATCTCCTCAGGAACAATCCACACAAGCTCACTATTATAGTCAGCATTGGCTTGTTGGTGGATGGAAGGTCTGACTCACCATGCACTTCGATTTCCAAATCCTGGGGTACTAAAATATTTGTGTTGGATTCTCCTTCTGGCGTTGCACATGTTCTGGAACTTCCGTTTCCTTTTACTTCCATTGTGGTGTCATGCAATCCAATTCCCAACTCTTGGGCTACTAGAATATTTTCATTGGATCTTCTTCTTCCCTTGCACATGTTCTGGAACTTTCACTGTCTTCTTCCATTGGATTACTCTTTAAATTTATCTCCAGTCGTTGTAGCAGTTGACCTTCAAAGACTTGTAGATTCTTGTCATCTTTGTCAGAAACTCTTTGGTTGACATGGAGATTGATAGAATCTTTCTCAGTAGGGTCAATGGCATTAGCATCCTCTATACCAACAATCTCGAGTAAAACTTTGTCAGCCGCAATATCTTGTTGAAGGACTGCAAGTTTAAAGAACACCTAATTTTAGATTCCAAAGTATCTACATTTTGATAACTCTTTTTTGTCACACTCTTAGAAAAAACTAATTGCAAATAGCAAATTTACTAACTGACAACACATCTACAATGAATTTATTTTTATGTTCCTTATTGTCTAGATATTCCTAATCTTTATCTAGCTACAATATTTCTTTGTCCATGATGGTGGCGCCTAGGAGTATACTTGGAGAAACATTTATGCCTTTAAGCTCTAGAGCACAAGTCTCATTTTCTATTGCCATGATCTTCTTGCATTGGATGATTTCCTTGACTAAGTTTCTTATGGCCTTCAGGCCATACAGTTCTCTTTGTAGATATCTCTATGACTTTAAGATAATCCAAAATAGGATTGTTGGGAGGTCTCAACATATAAATAGATATATGTCTTCAAAGCCATATGGTACTTTATTTATGTGTCACCCTATGGCCCTAAGGCCATGGGTTGTCATAGGGCCACACAATGCCCTCTATGAGCACTAGTAAGAAACCATATATGCTTTATGTTGGCACCCTATGATCCGAGGGCCACAAGGTTTGCCTCTTATGCTAGTAAGAAACCCTTTATGCTACATGTTGTCGCTCTATGGCCTTTGGGCTATAGGGTGCCCTCTGTGCTAGTAACAAATCCTCTATGCTAGTAACAAATCCTCTATGCTCTATGTTTGCACCCTATGGACCTAGGGCCACAAGATACCCTCTATTATAGTAAGAAATCATCTATTCTCTATGTTTGTACCCTATGGACCTAGGGCGACAAGGTACCCTCTATGCTAGTAAGAATCCTGTATGCTCAATATTGAAACCCTATGGCCCCAAGGCCATAGGATTTCCTCTATGCTAGTAAGAAAAACCCTCTACGCTCTATGTTGGCACCCTATGGAGACTTGAGGGCCACAAGATACCCTTTATAATGCTACTAAGAAACCTGTTATGCTCTAGGGGAGCACCAAATAGCCCCTAGGCCACAAGGTTCCCTCTATGCTAGAAAGAAAACCTCTACGGTCTACATTGGCAACCTACAGCCCTCGGGCCATAGGGTGCATCAAATGGCTCCTAGGCCACATGGTGCCCTCTATGATAGAAAGGAAACCTCTGCGCTCTACATTGACACTCTATGTCCCCAAGGCCATAGGGTGCCCCTTACGCCTAGTATGAAACCATTGAAACTCTATATTAGCATCTAAAGACCGTAGGCCACAAGGTGAGCTCTATGTTAGTAAGAAACCATTTAAACTCTATGTTGGTAATCTATGGCCCAAAGGCCATAAGATAGCCAAGGAACCCTTTAGGAGCATTCCCCACAAACACCACCTTATGGCCCCATGGTGATTTAGTGTCCTAGGTGCCCTTCTTAAGACTCTTTTATTTTTGTATCATATGGCCCTAGGGAAATAAGCTATCCTCTATACTATCAAAAAACTTGTTACAATTAAAGAACTAGATCTTCACATAATCCAAAGGACAAATGCTTCAATAACCATTTATACTCGATGTTTACTATCTAGGCAAATAATTGGCATTTACAACAAATACTGAATATATGTTTAATCTAGTTAGTTGCAATTCAAAGATAATTATTTCAAAGAAAATATGTTTAATCTAGTTAGTTGCAATACAAAGATAATTATTTCAAACGCTTACACCATCAATTCAAAATAGAATAACTTACACCCAACAAAAAATGATCATACATCAATTGTTCAAACTCTCATTTTGGAATTTTGAGGACTAAATACTTTTTAGTTTTTTCTAGCTTATTTCATTCTCAATAGAATATTAAACCTTAATCACAAGATAAGAAATATATGTCCCTAATGTATATGGACACAAGATATAAGGCCAAAGAAAAATGTTATTGAAACACTTAAAGAGTCTTTAGGTGACCTAGAATAACCAACGTATGGTCTAAAGGCCATAGGGTGTCATGTGATGTTTTATAAGATGTGTCCATAAGAGCTAGGTGATTTGTATCCATGGGGTGGTTTAAGTGCCCCTGTGGAGAATCTATGTCACCACCCTATGGCCCTAAGGCCTTAGGGTATCCCAAATGCTCTTGGATAACTTATGTTTCCTTCTAGAATAGCCCAAATACTCATGTGCCCGTTTAGAGACTTTATGTAATCACTCTATATACATAAGATTGTAGGATAGCTGTGTTGACACCCTATGGCCTTAAGGCTATAAACTAGCCCAAATGCTTATGTGCCCTTTTAAAGACTCTATGTAATCACCCTATATCCATAAGATTGTAGGGTAGCCAAATGCTTTTGGGGGATTCTATGTTGACACCCTATGGGCCTAAGGCTATAGAGTAACCCAGATGCTTATGTGCCCTTTTAGAGACTCGGTGTAATCACCCTACATCCGTAAGGTTGTAGGGTATCCCATTTTCTTTTGGGGTATTCTATGGCCCTAGGGCCATAGGGTGTCATGTCTACAAAGAACTCTATGATCCTCAAGTCTACAAAGAACTCTATGATCCTCAAGTCATAGGGTATTCTTCCCAAACCTCATATGATCAATTAACTTTAAAGTATTACATAATATATATCTTGTGACCATATATAAATGTATAATTCTATTTACCACAACATGTCCATATAATATCATACACATAAGTCTAATTCATTTATTATGAAAAAACTCAAACTCACAAGTTCACATTTTTTCAAAGAAAATAAATTGAGAAAAATAACGAGCCAAACATCAATGTTTTTAACATCATGGGCAGATTTGAGATGGGAAAAATAAAATAAAATGACAACAATAATAATCTAAATATCAGTAATGTAATATCATGGGTGGCTAGCTTAACCTGTTTCCTGTAGAATTTCTAGAATGGCCTCAGCACTTGCATCCAATGGTTCTTCAATTTCTTCTTCCTCTGAATCCTTGGCATTGACTTTCTCTATGTTATCCACACCTATCCACCTTCTAAGATCAAGATCTTCTTCCACTATGGAATGGCAAAGAGATTCCAATTGCGTCATTTGATCACTACTACATGCAACTGGTATCACCTTTCTCTATTGTTGTAGTGCCTTTTTAGTCCCATAGCCTAATGAGAAGATGTCTATCACTTGATCATCTTCTTTGAGACAGATGCATTTGATTGCATGACGTACGAAAAAGGATTTGGCCGTGGTCACAGCATCATACTCGTCGTCATTGATGCAGAGAGTATGCATTGGCTCCAGCAGTGACTCTTTAACACTATAGTAGCTCAAAGAGCACATAAATTACTTCGCAAAGAGCACATGTTTGGACTCTGATCCCATTAAGGAGCTCAAAGGTAGAATGTGCATTTCATACCATTTAGCTTTTTGAGAAATTGCCTTCTCTAGGGAAGCAGCATGCTGATACTTGACTAAGCCAGCAATTAAAAACTCTGAAGGTTGATGTGCTACCCCACATACTCCATCAATTACTTTACCAAATTGGGCAGCACTCCAACCACTAGATGTAAGACTTTTGTGTGTTGTGTCTATGATGCAAACACCAACACGAATTTTAGAGTTATTCTCACTGCAGAGAAACTCAATGCCTTCCAAATTCTTTCCAACACACTTGATTGTCCATGGTAAAATGAATTTCAAACTAGAAGTTCCATTATTTTGTGCAATGATCCACTGAAAATATCCCTAGTGATCTCAGGAATTGTCTCTTTCTCCTTTCCTTTTTGTAGTAGGAGATTTAGCCATTGCGTACAACTCGTGAAGAGAGATTTGTAAATATCATCTGTAATGTTATAATAAGACTTAAATTTATCCCATGAAGTAATTGGTATTGCTGATGGATCTATCTCTTTAAATTCTATCAACATTTGAGGCTCAAAAACCCTAGTCTTCTTTAAGACCATTGCACGTGCAGTGAGGTCGAATATGCCCGCTTGACGTGGTTGCTTCACTAAACAGATCTTCTCATCTGTCATCTCCTATTGTAGTAGCTTGACATCATTATCTTCTAGACCATTTAGGCATCTAAAGGTTGTTATGCTTGGTGGTCACCCATGAGAATTTGATGTCTGATGCTTCTCCAAGATGTTTATCCACTGATCATAGATTTCATCATCGTACATGACCATGTGTACTTCTTTGTTGGCAAATGATTTATGGTTGAACACGATGTTCGCCACATTTACAAAGGCCTTCAAAATAAAGAAAAGAAAATTAACTTTATTTCAAGACATATTTGTAACAAAAACAAGCATAGGGAAGTGCAACTTACATCCCAACCTGCTCGACTCGGATGACCTACAGGAACACCTGCCTTGGGTTTTGTTGGTTTAGAATATGCAAGCCATTGACTACGGCCATGCTTCAAGACATCCACATAAGGCTGGTGTTTCATTGCTGCTATTCTCTCCATGTTCTCCATTTTGGAAATCCGAACGGGAACCTCTTTCGGAGCGTCTACCACTATCCTTGCAGTTCTAAACTTGTAGAACTCTTTTCTCAAAGCATACTTAGTGCTGTTGTTACGCAAAAAAGCTCTAGCCGCTATGATGGAATGTTGACCAGCTAGAATCCAGTAGTGGTATGTTGATAGCTTATCTCCATGCACTTCAGCTGTTTGTAAAGGCATTTTTGTAATTGGGTTATACGGCATCAAGTCTGCCGCACTAGAGATTGGCCTAGAGTGCCCTGCAAATTGCTTCAAGAGATATTTCACATACACATCTGACAATGGTCTGCATTTATAGCCATCTGGTGCAAGGTTGCATTGCTCAACTGGGATCAATTGGGTAAATTGTACACCAAATTTAAAATAGTATGAAATTTTGACGTATCCATCTAGCCCACTCTTAGAAGTTTTGGCAACTTCTTTATCAAGATCTTTTTCTTTGGGCTATATAATAGAGTCCAACGCAGCTAAGGATACTGAGTCCACAACCACTGCCACTGAGGGGGTTCCAACTGTTAGGGTTGCAACTCCACTAGAGTCGCCTGCTTCTTGAGTCTGTAAGGGTATAACTGAAATATTTTCTTCGGCCACATTTCCACTATTTTCTCCAAGTAAGGGAGTCTGACTCTCCTTGAGCGTCTTAGATTGATTTGTTTTACCTGTGTCTTCATTCTTTCACTTCTTATTCTTCTTTGTGCTGCTCAATTTACCTAAATATTGATTGACTTTCTTAAAGCCCTCAATATATAAGTCTATAAAGTTCTCACTTGGAGTGTCGTCTTGAAGCTCCACCCACCCTGCTTTTGTCATTGTCACTCCTTCATAATCAACCTTCACCAATTTTTGAGCAAAGGCCACAGGCTCCAACAAGTAGGAGTCACCATTGAGTAGTTTTACTCCAAGGCATGGAGACATTTCAAGATCTGAAAAATCTTTCTTTATCTCCTTGACAATACCACAATCCTTGAAGGGCAATTGCTCTTTATCTTGAAATAACAAGTGGACTTTCTCATCACTTCCACCATTTCGTAAGTGAAAATCTAGATACCAAGAACTTGGTGTTGAGCCTGTTGCATCGAACTGACTTTGACTTTCTCTTCTGAGACATTTTATGTAAAAAGAATGACATATATTTAGACAAGATGGATATTATTACATCCATATGGACCTAGGGCATAGAGTCCTCTCTATGTTAAACCATGTGGTCCTAGGTCCAAAGGGTGCCAACAAAATGGTTCTACAAGTGTACCTAGGCCACTCTATGGTAGTGTGATCACATGTTCTCTTATGACATTAGAGGACCCTCAAAGAAGTATCCCTTGAATGGCCTAAATACCCCTTTAGAGCCTCTACACCAACACCATATGGCATCATGTGACCTAAAGTCCATAGGGTCCCCTGCATGCTAGTAAGAACCTCTCTATGCTCTACATTGGCATCCTATGGCCCCAAGGCCACAAGGTGGCCTCAATGTTTTAAAGAAATGCTTCATGAGGTTTTTTTGGTAACCTATGACCCCAGGTCCATATGGTGCTCTCCATGCAAGTAAAAACCACTATTTGCTCTATATTGAGGAGACCTTGGATGAAGTCCATAGGGTCCCCTCTATGCTAGTAAGAACCTCTGTTTACTCTATAATGGCACCCTGTGGCCTGAAGGTCATAGGGTTCCCTCTATGCTACTAAGAATCTCTTTGTGCTCTATGCTCTATCATCTATGCTCTATGATCTATATTGACTTCCTATGGCTCCAAGACCACAAGGTGCCCTCATTGTTTCCAAAAACACCTCATTGTTTTGCTATGGCCCCAAGGCCATAGCTCTCTATGCCGATATAAAGCACCATTTGCTCTATATTAGCTCCCTAAGACCTGAAGGCCATAGGGTTGGCCTCAAGGGCCCCAAGGGTGCTCTATATGCCAATGAAAAATACTATTTTCTCTATATTGAGAAGACCTTGTGGGCTGAAGGCCATAGGAACCCTTCTATGATGCATTTTTGACAACCAATCCCCCTAGGTCACCAGGATGTTCTATATGCTAGTAAAAACACTATTTTCTCTATATTGGCACCATGTGACTTGAAAGCCATATGGTCCCCTATATTCTAGTAAGAGCCTCTCCATGCTCTATATTGGCACCCTTTGGCCTGAAGGCCATAGGGTCCGATCTTTGCTAGTAAGAACCGATCTATGCTCTATATTGTCACCCTATGGCCTGAACGCCATAGGGTCCCCTGTATGCTAGTAATAACCTCTCTATGCTCTACAAATCTGTTAACCCCAAGGCCACAAGTTGCCCTCTATGTTTTGAATAAACCCTTCAAGAGGGTTTTTTGGCAACCTATGGACCCAGGGCCATAGGGTGCTCTCTATGCCATTAAAAAACCCTCATTGTTTTGGTACCCTATGGCCCCAGGTATAAAGCACTATTTGGTCTCTCTATGCTAGTAAGAACTAATCTTTGTTCTATATTGGCACCCTTTGGCCTGAAGGCCATAGGCTCCACTCTGTGCTAGTAAGAACCGATGTATTCTCTATATTGGCACCCTAATTCAGGCCATAGGGTCCCTTGTATGTTAGTAAGAACCTCTCTATGCTCTACACATACTATGACTCCAAGGGCACAAGGTGCCCTCTATGTTTTGAAGAAACCCTTCATGATGGTTTTTTGGCAACCTATGGACCCAATGCCATAGGGTGCTCTCTATGCTAGTAAAAACACTATTTGCTCTATATTGAGGAGACTTTGTGGGCTGAAGGCCATAGGTTCCCCCCTATGCTAGTAAGAATCTCTATTTTCTCTACGTTGACACCCTGCTTTCTGATTTCCATAGGGTTCCTTGTATGCTAGTAAGAAGCTCTCTATGCTCTATGCTCTATATTGACATCCTATGGCCCCAAGGCCACAAGGTGCCCTCATTGTTTCGAAAAAACCCTCATTGTTTTGGCACCCTATGGCCACATATATAAAGCACTATTTGGTCTCTTTATATTAGTAAGAACCGATCTATGCTCTATATTGGCACCCTATGGCTTGAAGGCCATAGGGTCCCCCCTATGCTAGTAAGTAAATCTCTATGTTCTACACATCCTATATGTTTTGAAGAAACCCTTCATGAGGATTTTTTAGCAACCTATGGACCCAGGGCCATAGGATTCTCTCTATGCCATTGAGGAGACCTTGTGGGCTAAAGGCCATAGGGTCCCCTCTATGCTAGTAAGAGCCTCTATTTTCTCTACGTTGACACCCTATGGCCTGAAGGCCGTAGGGTTCTCTCTATGATAGTAAGAAGCTCTCTATGCTCTATATTGACATCCTATGGCCCCAAGGCCACAAGGTACCCTCATAGTTTCTTAAAACCCCTCATTGTTTTGGCACATTATGGCCCCAGGTATAAAGCACTATTTGGTCTCTCTATGCTAGTAAGAACCGATCTATGCTCTATATTGGGACCATGTGGAGTTCAGGCCATAGGGTCCTATGTATGCTAGTAAGAACCTCTCTATGCTCTACAACAATCTTATGACCCTAAGGGCACAAGTGCCCTGTATGTTTTAAAGAAACCCTTCATGAGGGTTTTTTTGGCAACCTATGGACCCAGGGCCATAGGATGCTCTCTATGCCAATAAAAAACACTATTGCTCTATATTGAGGAGACCTTGTGGGCTGAAGGCCATAGGGTATCCTCTATGCTAGAACCTCTGTTTTCTCTATATTCACACCCTGTGGCTTGAAGGCCATAGGGTTCCCTCTATGGTAGTAAGAAGCTCTCTATGCTCTATGCTCTATGCTCTATGCTCTATGCTCTATGCTCTATATTGACATCCTATGGCCCCAAGGCCACAAGGTGCCCTCATTGTTTTGAAAAAACCCTCATTGTTTTGACAACATATGACCCCATGTATAAAGAACTATTTGGTCTCTCTATGCTAGTAAGAAGAGATCTATGTTGTATATTGGGACTCTATGGCCTTGAGGCCATAGGGTCCCTTGTATGCTAGTAAGAACCTCTCTATGCTCTACACATCTTATGAACCTAAGGGCACAAGGTGCCCTGTATGTTTTAAAGAAACCATTCATGACAGTTTTTTGGCAACCTATGGACCCAGGTCCATAGGGTGCTCTCTATGCCAGTAAAAAGCACTATCTGCTCTATATTGAGGAGACCTTGTGGGCTGAATGTCATAGGGTCCCCTCTATGCTAGTAAGAACCTCTGTTTTCTCTATATTGACACCCTATGGTCTGAAGGCCATAGGGTTCCCTCTATGGTAGTAAGAAGCTCTCTATGCTCTTTGCACTATGCTCTATATAGAGATCCTATGGCCCGAAGGCCACAAGGTGCCATCATTGTTTCAGATGGAATGTAGGGCACCTTGTGACCCTAGGGAACATAGGGGATTAATCATATGGCCCTTGAGATTGTAGATTGTCACCCTATGGCCCTTGGACCACAAGGTCTTTAGATGGGATAGAGGGAATACAAGGGCCCAAGGGTGGCCTATGTACATATGGTACACCATGGTGCATATTAACGGGCACCATGGAAGCCCCATGCACCTAAGGCTCTAGGGCCATAGGATCTCCACAAGGAACATAGGAAATCATATGGCCCTTGCGATTGTACATTGCCACCCCATGGGTCTTGGACCAGAGGGTCTTCAGATGGAACGTAGGGCACCTTGTGACCCTAGGGAAAATAGGGAATCCTATTGCCCTTTAAATTGTAGATTGTCACCCTATGGCCCTTGGGCCACAAGGTCTCTAGATGGGACGTAGGGCACCCTGTGATCCTATGGATCTAGGCCATAGGATCTCCAAAAAGAACATATGGAACCATATGGCCCTTGAGATTGTACATTGTTGTTGGGGTATAAAGCCCAATGTGGTCGCCCAGGTAAGTGGGTGGGCCGCCAGGTATGTACACATATTCTTTTGTACAAAACTAATAAGAACTCACTATGCTCTACACATTACAGTAGAGCGAGTTCACCATATCGTCGTGCTCTTCTTCTCCCACTCTCTCTCGCGTCGCACTTCCGCTCGTACTCCTTCAACTGGTATCAGAGCTCAGATCAAGGCTCGGGGCAGCACTGCAAAAGGGTAGAGTCACCAACTCAAATTGGAGTGAAATTCGACAGGCGAAGACACGGCCCCAAATCTCGTGGGATAGTGCGAAGGGCTAGGTGTTGTCAGAATTTCATTTTGAGGTCATCTCGGCCACCGTTCGGCTTCGACAAAGGTCTGCGCAGGCCATTTTTGACTACGTGGTCTTGACGGGTGCAGATCCGACTCTGCAAATTTGGGGTTTTCGGCCTACAACTGCAGGTGTTGAGGATATCAACACTCCCAGAGTGTTGATTTGTGGCTGTCTACACATCGAAGGACGGCTCACAGTTCTTGGAGGCATGTCACATACGACACGGGCGCATCTACACACAGACTGTAGGCGACATCCACTAGTTCATCAGGTAGCTTGTGTTTGCTGCTTGATATTCCAGATTTCATCCTGACATTGCAGGTACTTCCACATGGGATGTATTGTCAGAGATGATGTATGTATGTTGAGGGTTTGCTGGCTGTGAGTCACGCAGCAAACAACCGCCGCAGCGGTTACAGCATACAATGGGAAATTTGTGGATGTATGACTTTGTGGGAAGTCTATGTACTATCAGATTTACTGCAGCCTTTGTTGAGGGTCGAGTGAGGTTTTATTGAGCTGGGGGATTCTCGAATGTTGAGATCCTTTCGGTGATACAGGTCTTGGAGCGATCCCTCGAGCACCCTTAGATAGGCAGCTAGGATGTATTGACTGTGAGTTAGACAGTTGGGATTGCATCTTTGCTTTACTGCCGTTGAGGCATTGTCGCAGTCTATGCTTACAGGACAGTGACAGGACAGTCAGAGACAGTACATGTGCAGGACAGGTTTACCCATAGCTTACAGTGTCAGAGAGACAGTGGTTTTTTGAGGTGTTTTTTGGTCTGTTTTTAGTACACCAGAGCCATTTTACAAAGGAGAATCTGCCAAAATTTCAGCAGAATCTAAAGCTTTCTTGGTTCATTTGACAGGTTGATATTGGTTCAGAGGTCAGTTTACAGGGGAAACTCTGCCGAATTTTTCCCAGGAAAGTAAACTACTGTGAAGCGTAGCTATGGCTGGATCACAGGACACTGCTCTTTACAATATCAAGAAGCTAGATGGAACCAATTTCCCATTGTGGAAGAAGCAGATTTGGCACGTGTTGGTACAAAAGAAGCAGATAAAACCTATAAAGCTCAAGGGGATAAAACCAGAAGATATGGACGAAGATGAATGGAGCGAAATGGATGAATTGGCACTTTCTACCATTATGCTGACTTTGGCAGAAAGCGTTTACTTCAATGTAGCAGACGAGATGTCGGCTTATCAAGCATGGTTAAAGCTGAGTGATCTTTATGAGAAGCAACGTGCAGGTTCACAGGTATACTGGCTTAAGAAGCTTGTTGACTTGAAGATGAAAGAAGGGACACCTATGTCCAATCATCTGAATGAATTCAACACAATCTATAGTCAGTTGTCAGCTCAAGGTGTCAAGTTTGATGAACCTGTTAGAGCTATGTTCCTGTTGATCAGATTGCCGGAAAGTTGGGACACTTTTCACACAGCTTTGAGTAATTCTGCACCTCCAGATGGTTTGAACATAACAGGTGTAGAAGGAAGTCTGCTTACTGAAGAAACCAATAGAAAGACAATGGACAAAGGCAAAGGAACAGCCTTAGTTGTCAGGGGAAGGACCAAAGAAAAGTACAAAGGTGGAAAGAGGAATTAGTCTCGTAGCAAGTCCCGCAGTGCTAAAGGCAAGAGTGACATAGAATGCTACCATTGTGGCAAGAAGGGTCACATAAAAAGAGACTGCGGAGAATGGAAAGCAGAAAAAGGCAAAGAGAAAGCTGAAGACCATGGTGAGAAGAACAAGTCCTCAGTGAAGATTCAAGAAATAAATGTGACAAACACTGTTGCAGAGGATGACAGTCTAGTGTCAGGAGACATCTACTTCTTGAAGAATACAATGGACTCAGCTCTTCTTACAGCATCTGATGGAAATGCACTGAGTGACTGGATTATAGACTCAGGGGCATCACTTCATGTGTCTCCAAACAAGGAGTGGTTTACCTCTTATGTGACCACTAAAGATCATGTTCGGCTAGGCAATGGGCAGACATGTGGGATCTTAGGTGTTGGAGATGTTCAATTGAAGTTTCAGAATGGCTCTTCTTTCACGCTGAAGAATGTGAGACATGTTCTCGCAATTACAAAGAGCTTGATCACCACAGGTTTACTTGATGATGCTGGCTACGTCACCACTTTTGGACAGAACATGTGGAAGATATCCAAGGGTTCTATGATAGTAGCACACGGAGTAAAGTCTGGAGGACTTTACATGATTTATGTATCAATGTCTCTAAAAATGTAATCAATGTAACCGAGCAGCCGAACGTTTCTTTGTGGCATAGCTGGTTAGGACATATGTCCAAGAAGGGAATGGAAATCTTGTCTCGTTCTGGTTATTTGCCTGGCTTTTCATTTAATGATTTTGAATTCTGTGAACATTGTCTGTATGGTAAGCAAGCACAGCAGCCACATAAGCATAGAAGCAGTAGAAGAGATACACAGTTGGCACTTGTTCATAGTGATTTGTGTGGACCTATGCCTAACCTATCTCTAGGGGGAGCTTCTTACTTTATGACATTTATAGATGATTACTCGAGGAAAGTATGGGTTTACTTTCTCAAGCACAAGGATGAAGCATTTAGTGTTTTCAAAACGTTTGTGACACTTGTGGAGAATCAGAGTGGCAAGAAGCTTAAATGCTTACGCACTGACAACGGTGGAGAGTATGTTTCGAAGGCCTTTCAGGACTTTTGTGAGTCAAAAGGTATAAAACGTGAACTTACTGCTCCTTACAATCCTCCTCAAAATGGTGTTGCTGAGAGGATGAATAGGACCATACAAGAGAAGGTCAGAAGTATGTTGTCTAATGCACAACTGCCAAATGGGTTTTGGGCTGAAGCTGCATCAACAGCTGTTCATCTTGTAAATAGATCTCCTAGCAAGGTTTTACAGAAGGATTCAGTGCCAGAGATGGTATGGTCAGGCAAAATGCCCTCATACAAGCATCTCAGAGTCTTTGGCTGTGAGGCATATACTCACGTTCCAAAGGAATTTAGGAACAAACTTGAGCCAAAGAGTAGAAAGTGCATCTTTCTAGGCTATGGTAATTCTGGTGAGATGGGGTACAGACTTTGGGATCCCGAATCCAGAAAGGTTGTCCGTAGCAATGATGTTCACTTTAATGAATCCAAATATCATTCTAAACCAGAGAGGGTTGAGGAGATTAGAAGAGTTGTCTTCCAAGAAGATGGACCTGCACGTGCAAGACAAAATGTCAGGGCTCAAGAGGAGCAAGGACAGGATAGAGTGGAACCACAGGTTGTGGCTGAGCCTGAGACACCTATTGTGCGTAGATCTGGACGTATCACTCGACCTCCTGATAGGTTTTTTCCATCTATGAAATATGTCATGTTGACTGATTGCAATGAGCCTTCATGTTACAAGGAAGCAATGCAAATGAAGGACTCCGGGAATTGGCAATTGGCCATGCAGTCAGAGATGACAGCTCTGCATAAAAACAAGACATGGAAGCTAGTTAAATTACCACAGGGCAAAAAGGCTCTACCTTGTAAATGGGTTTACAGGTATAAGATCACCGCTCATGACAGTCAGCCAAAGTACAAATCAAGGCTTGTTGCCAAGGGCTTTAAGCAAGAACAAGGCATTGACTTTGATGAAGTCTTCTCTCCGGTGGTCAAGATGACTACATTGAGATGCTTTCTTGCAATGGTTTCCATATTAGATTTGGTGTTGCACCAAATGGATGTCAAGACAGCGTTCTTGCATGGTGATTTAGATGTGGAAATTTACATGCAGCAACCAGAAGGGTTTGTTGAGAAAGGCAAGGAAGATTGGGTATGCCAATTGTTAAAGAGTCTTTATGGCTTAAAACATGGGGGAGTTCCAGAAGAGGCATGGACAGGTAAACCGGTGAATTATGCATTTCTCAAAGTGTTGGGGTGTGATGCTGTCATGCACATTGATAGAAGCCTAAGATCAAAGCTAGATGCAAAGTCCAAAAAGTGTTTCTTCATTGGCTATGGAGAAGGTGACTTTGGGTATCGCCTATGGAATCCTGAAGATGGTAAAATCTTAAGGAGTAGGGATGTAATTTTTAACGAACAAAATATGTACAAAGATTACTTGGAAAGAAAACAAACAAAAGAAACAGGTGATGAGTACATGGAGCTTGAGGACGGTGAAGACTCAAGGACTGCAAACGGTGACAATGTGCAACAACGTCAACCAAATGAGGAGCCTCAACCTATTCCCCGAAGATCTACAAGAGCAAGTAGACCTCCAGAAAGGTTTGTTCCTTCCTTCAACCATCTCTTGATCTCAGATTCTAGAGAGCCGGAATCATACGAAGAAGCTATGCAACATGAATCCAAAGAAGAATGGACGAAGAGCATGCAAGTGGAGATGGACTCACTACATCGCAACCAAACATGGGAGTTGGTTGAGTTGCCTAAAGGTAAGCGGGCACTTAAAAACAAATGGGTGTACAAGGTGAAGGAAGAAGAAGGTGGGAAGAAAAGGTACAAGTCTAGGCTTGTGGTAAAAGGGTTTTCTCAAAAGAAAGGTATTGACTTCAATGAAATATTTTCTCCTGTTGTAAAAATGAACTCAATTAGGCTTGTCTTAAGCCTTGTGGATGCTCATTATCTACATCTCGAGCAAATGGATGTAAATACGGCATTCCCTCACGGTGACTTAGAGGAGGAAATCTACATGCTTCAACCAAAGGGGTATGAAGTAAAAGGTAAGGAGAAAATGGTTTGCAGATTAAAGAAGAGCTTGTATGGTTTAAAACAAGCATCAAGACAATGGTACTTGAAGTTTGATCGATGGATGTTGGATCATGGATTCACAAGATGCAACTCGGATCACTGCTTCTACACAAATAATTTGGGAGATGGGAAATTCATCATCCTAATGTTGTATGTTGATGACATGTTGATTGCAAGTGCTAACATGCAGGACATCAAAGACCTAAAAGAGGAGCTATCTAAATCTTTTTCAATGAAAGATTTAGGTGCTGCAAAGAGGATACTTGGTATGAAAATATCAAGGGACAGGACAAAGAAGACAATAAAGCTATCTTAAGAAGATTATATCAAGAAGGTACTAGAAATGTTTGCAATGCAAAATGCAAAACCAGTTTCTACACCTTTGGCTGGTCATTTTAAACTAACGAAGGATATGTGTCCAAAGACACAAGAGGAGATAGCCTATATGTCTAAAGTTCCATATGCTGCAGTGGTAGCTTCTCTAATGTATGCTATGGTCTGGACAAGGCCAGACATTGCACATGCAGTGGAGGTTGTGAGTAGGTTCATGGACAACCCAGGTAAAGAGCATTGGCAAGCTGTGAAGTGGATACTTAGGTATCTAAAAGGGACAACAACAAATGCTTTGTATTTTGGAGGAACTGATATTTTTCTAGAAGGGTATGCTGATGCAGATATGGCAGGTGGCAAAGATACTCGAAGGAGCACTACTGGATATGTGTTCATGGTTGGAGGCACAGCAGTAAGCTGGGCTTCAAAGCTGCAGAAAGTGGTTTCACTTTCTACCACGGAAGCAGAGTATGTAGCAATGACGGAGGCAATCAAAGAAATTTTGTGGCTTCACGGATTCTTAGAAGATCTTGGATTCAAACAAGACAATTGTGTCTTGTACAGTGATAGCCAAAGCGCTATCCATCTTGCGAAGAACTCAGCCTTTCATTCAAGGACAAAGCACATTGAGGTGAGATATCACTTCATACGCACTCTTTTGGAAGAGGGACAGCTAAAGCTAGGAAAGGTGCATACAAGCGAAAATCCTGCAGACATGTTTACAAAGGTGGTCAACAAGGAGAAGCTGAGCTTTTGCTCATCTTCAATTGGCATTCAAGGATAAGAAGCCAAAATGGAAAGCAGTCACAGGTTTGGTTTGGAGATCAGTCTCCAAGTGGGAGATTGTTAAGTATGGAGCCTGATTTACCCTTGTAATTTTCTGTGGTAAAAGCGCACATTTGTAAGGCCCCCATTATGAGGAGAAGCCATCGTTCGTGAAGGAAAATCACTCGCTACAAACCAAAATTTTCATGGCCAAAAATCAGGGTCAACTTTAGGGGCCTTGGGGGCGGAAGCCCCCGAGACTTTTTTTTTCCTCGCCGGAATATTCCTTTTCGTCAAAATATTATGGCCGGACGGCGGCCGGAAAGTGGTCGAAAAACAACCGTCGGTTGGCCGGTGGCCGGTAGCCAATGGCCGGTGGTCGGAAGTCAATGGCCGGTGGCCAGTGGCCAAATTCAAAAGCAGACTTGTCTTCTCAAGGGTGGCCAGACATGGGCGGATTGAAGGGTCCGATTTGGACTTATCTACACAAGGGCGGCTACACATGGCTGCCTCTCATGAGAGAGGGCAGCCCTTTTGGCCTATAAAAGGAGGCCATTTCTACACACATTTCATAGTGTGAAGTTGATGCAACAAGGTGAGTGTGAGGTGGTGAGAGTGAAGCAAGGCGGAAGCTCCATTAAGGGTATAATCCCTTTGTAAACTACTTCTTGTTTTGAAGTACTCAAGCCATTGAGTGACTGCTTTCTCGTGGACGTAGCCCACATTGGGTGAACCACGTATATCGTATGTAGTCTCTCTCTCTCTCTCTCTCTCTCTCTCTCTCTCTCTCTACTCTATAATCTCGTGTATGTAAATCTGTCTCTCTCCATTAAGTAATCTACTCAATTATCTATTTAGCTACGTCTTATTTCCTAACATTTTGAGCCTAAAAACACTACACATGCTCTTAACAACACCAATGCTTATCCAAATCAAAATCTAAGAGCAGGGCCATGTTCCACATGCTAAGGGCTACCCACATAACCAACTTCAAGTCATTCTGATAAAATAGACATCCTACGCGTAGGATGTCTCCAGTGTCATTTTGACCAAATGTGCAGGAACTGACTTCATGGGAACCATTTACATGGTGTAAGAAGCCTGTATATCAAATTTCAACCCAATTGAATATCATTTGCCACCTGTTTAGGACATCCTACCCAACTTGTGAGCCAAAAGCCTAAATCTGCCCAAAATTGCACTTTTTGATGTCCAAACCCAATTCCAATTACATAGCGAGGTTGCATAGGTCAAGGGCCACAAGCCTACCAAGTTTCACCAAAAACAGAGAAGGTAGACATCCTACGTGTAGGATGTCTACATGATTATTTTTCAGTTAGAAAGCTACTGTGAGCACATGCAGAGTTTCCCTAGTTCCTTTTGAGTTCTTATTTCAATTTTAAAGTCATTTGGGTAGTCAGAACTCAGTTTATCAGCTAATATGTAAAAAACGCTAACTTTGGACTACTGAGTGCAACAGGATCCATGGCAGCCACAAAATCACCTGCAAAGAAGAAGAGGATGACTATAAAGGACTGCTTAGAAGAAGTGGAGCCTTTTGTGATCCCAGAGGGAACCCTGAAGCCCACAAGCACATGGATTCAAGATGATCTGTTAGAGACCAATGATCTAAGAATCTACCAAGGAGTATTCAAAGATCCTGAGGGAAATGCAGTGGAGCTACCCATGATACCTCGAGAGCTCAATGAATTTGTCAGGAGCAAGATGGGGGATTACCTGGAGAAACTGGATCTCCACAACTACTTTGAAGCCTTGCCAACAGGGATTGATGTTAAAAGAGTGTGGGAATTTGTCACCACAATCAAAGAGGACGGCATAGCCCGAGTCACCGATCTGCAAGGCAAGACTGATACAATGATTGTCATCACAGAGAAGGTGGTGGCAGCATCACTTGACATCTCAAACAAAGGAGACAGTGTGACAAAGAGAAGAGACGACATTAAGGTCTACTCGGAAAAGAAGAGTAACTACACATTTGAAGATATTGCAAACCCGAAGGTGGCTATCATGAGCCAACTATACAATCAATACTTCCACATGTGTATAAAGTGGCCACAGAAATACAAGATGCCACCTGGATCCATTGAAACCACTTTTACCTGGGCAATGCAGAAGAGCAAACCAAAAGAGATAAATTATGACGCTTACATCCACCACAATCTTGTGAAGATGGGGACCAAAAATTCCACCTATATTGTACCTGGTGAGCTTATAACAAAAGTTGTCTATGGAGCATTGCATGCCAAGGGAAGCTGGCCTCTACCTCCCTCACAAAATGATTGGCTAAAGCTAAAGGAAGACAAGGATGAAGAACCTCCTAAGGCGCCCAGGGTAGCCACAAGGTTAAAGTGCCGGTTAGAGACCGTGCTAGAAGAGCCGCCAGAGTCAAAGAAGGGAAAGAAAGAAAATCTACAAGTGCCAATCAAGGAAACCAAGTCACAAAAAGTGGCGCGGCTAGAAAGACTGATGGAAAGTTTCAGAGCCGAGAGAGCACTAAAAGGGGATCTGAGCGAGTTGTGGAAACCATCCCTTGAAGCTATTTCTGGATCATCTCGAAGGATTCACTGGGATCGGTTCGAAGATTATATCAAAAACTTCGATACCTTAGATGCTATGGTAGAGAATATCCCGAATATCACTTTTACAGAAGAAGAGGTGGACGAAGTGAGACGACAGCTACTAGAAGAGCAGGAAGGCCAATAAAGAGAGAGAAAAACCAAGGCAGATCGGGATTTCAAGAAGAAGCAACCAACTCCACCGTCAAGCCGAGAATCCAGCCCACCACCATCACCACCTCCTCTTAGTCCTCCACAAACCCAACAAAAAGAGGAGCTGAACAGACCTAATGAACAAAAAGATTCCAAGCAAGAGAAGAACAAAGAGAAGAAGGCAGAAGCTGAGCCAAAAGATGAGAAGCTAGATCCAGAAGAAAGAAACTTTAGAATATTTCTTGATCTACTAGCTGCTGGGTACTCTCGAGAAGAGGCAGATACTGCAGCTTTTGAGTTGGCGAGCACAAGACCCACGGAATATATGCAGAGCCTTTGGTTAGTAGAGTTGAAGGAGATGGTCACAGATACAGTGGACCTACAACCACCAACCAATGATTGGGATGTGGTGATGCAAAAACTAACCGGGATCAGAGCAAGATTGATAGCCACTGAGAGTGAAATTGATAATCTCAAAACAAATGAAGTTCATATCAAAGCTGAAGTGGACTCACCGCAAAAACAGGGCCAAGAGAACATAGAGAAACAAACCAAGCTGCAAGCCAATCTGGACGCGGCATTACAAAGATGCCAAGAGATGGAACGACAGAATCAGGCAGCAGAACACAAGCTTCAAAGAGCAGAGGAGGAATACAAGAAAATCAACAAGTCACTGTCAGATGCAGAGAAAGAGAGGGACAATCTGACACTACAACTTGATGGTGAGTCCAAAGAGGTTGAAACCTTGAGGAATGCCAAGGAAAAGGTTGAGATAGAACATGAGTCAAGCCAAGATGAAGTGATAGAGCTAAAAGATGAGATGACACTACAACTTGCTGGTGAGTCCAAAGAGGTTGAAACCTTGAGGAATGCCAAGGAAAAGGTTGAGATAGAACATGAGGCAAGCTAGGATGAAGTGATAGAGCTAAAAGATGAGATGAAAGTGAAAGATCAGACCATCCAAAGGCTAAGGGCATCTTTGGCGAGAGTCAGAGCTGCTAGCTCGACTGGCACTACTTCAAAAAATGACCTATATGAAGAACAGATGAAGGAACTCCAAAGAGTTGACACTAGAGAAAAGACAAAGACTGATGTTGGCCAAGGGATCTCTTGTAATGCAAAACCGCCTGGAAGGAGAGAACAAGGCCATGAAAAATGAGCTAGAAGAAGTGAAAAAGAAGATGGACGAGGAATTTAAGAGATGGAAAATAGAAAACGAAGACATCAAGAGAAAGCTATAGGAGGCTGAAAAAACTAATGCAGATCTGAACGACCTCTTAGTGAACATGGGAGATCAAGAGGAATAGGAAAAGAAGGCATATCAGAAGCAGATAGATGAGCTGAAAGGCCAATAGCAGACTGAAGAGCAACATTTGAGCACAGGTCCAGCAGCAATGAAAGGCATTGACATAGAAAATGTGTCAGATCGAGTGGACACCACTATGCAAGAGGACATCCTTGTGGGACCATCACAAGAACCCCAAGATCTGACACAAGAAGAAGAAGAAAAGCTACAGAAGGCAATAGAAGCGGCAATAAAAGACACGGCCAAAGAAGCAATGGAGTGGGAGTAGAGAGTGTTTAAAACTATGACCATTCAGAAGATAGATGCCAACATCATTCTGCATGAATGGCTACAACCTTCTCTCCCATATCCTCTTCTAAAGTATGAAGCTCCTACAACAAAAAAACGGATTAAAGAGGAGCCAATAGTGCCATTATACAAAGAAAATATCTCCAAACCAGAAGGAGTTAAGCTGATTGTGGACTCTCAACCCCAGTGGAGAAAGGCATGGCTCACCAAATATCCGCAATATTTAATTCATCTGGTAGAGGCGCCTAAAAGAATCAGAGACAACCTCATTTTTTGCCCTCTACCAAGGATGAGGACATGGGAAGCACAAGAGCTGCTACCAAAAAACCAATCCACATGGCTCAATTACCCAAATCTACCAGGCTTGAAGGCAGGCGAGAGAATGAGTGATCAATACATGGTGAAAACCCTAACGGGTGCCATTAAATTGTTCACTCGCTCGCCTCACCTCTCTTGCATCATGCTTAGAAAAATCTGTAAAACCCTTCTGGTGATTTTTGAAACCTTTAAACCTGGATAGGCAACAAACAACATCTTCTTCTTCCAAGACACATATAGATGTGCATACGATCTGTCTGCTCAGCATTCTCACGAAGTGATACATGCACTTTATCAGAGAATAATGTTTTTGACTTCTTATCACCTCCAAGCCTTTGAAGAAGCCTTCTACACCCGCTTCTTCACCATCAACACAGAGATATTCGACCCGATATTACTAGCCCAACATGTGCGGTATGAGTCCCTTTTGAAGATGCGCGAAAGCCTCCACTAAAGAAAGAGCTCTACTGCCATGTCGGGGACGACATGAACTAGGAGGGGGGGAGTGTTAGAAGCTAGACACACCCAATGGAGAATGATTGCTCGACAGGATATTATTTTTGTAATTATTCTTTAATTGAGAAAAGCCGTCATTTCAACTTTGTAAATAGTGGGGCTTGCAGAAGCTTCCAGACTGTATCCCATTTTTGACATTTAGACTGAGTGAATGGTTAAATACCACTTTTGGCCTCAATGAAAAAAACCTTTGTCATTTTTAAAAAGGGTTATGTCTGTGTGAGTGAGCTTACTCTGTGTACGAGAGAGAGTGAGAGTTTTATCTTGACGCTGTCATGCTGTGACACGTACATAGTGGAAACACATGCTACAAGATTTATCTTGTAACTTTTTAGATACATAGTTATATTTCCTATAATGTACATATACATATTTAAGTATAATAATATTCTTTCTATCTCATCCTATTATTTATCTCAGGGGTAACCTATTCTTACTTTACCATCAGAAAATACTATGAGAAAAGCGTCAATAGCTCCGCCTCTTTAACTTGGGGCAAAAAAGCATTGATTCTTTATTTATACTATCTCATTATCATCTCACACCCTAGCTAGATCCTATATCTAGGGTAAACTCCATTATATATATATTCTATGTATTTTTTATATTTTTCTTATATTTCTTTTTAAATAGCTATTAGGGGGGAATCAAATCCTAGTGGGACACTAGGTGGCATGCTTTCAAAGATACACTTATTTTAATGCATTATTTCAAGCATGATTACAAAGCTTTGTCAAGGAGCAATGTCATGCTTTCATATGGCATGAGGTGTCCTTTGGAATCAAATGAAAGTCTAAGCTAAGGGGACCACAGGAAGACTTTTGCTGCCAGAAATGGACCCTATTTTGATGATTTTTTAACACAAGGTTCCAATCCGAATTGGAAAATGATTTCAAAATGAAAATTGTAAATAATGAGCTGAATTTTTTGCTTATATTTTGACTTTTTTATTTGGAGCCACGATTGAGGAGATATGATCAATATACTGGACTCTAGTCTGCCCACATCATGCAGGGACAGCTCATTTCCAACTTTTCCAGTTTCTGTTCACATTGGCTCTTCTCTTCTTGTGTAAACCCTTGGGGGTTCCCTTCACCTATAAAAGGGGACCTCTTCTTCCTTGAAAAGAACTCAAGCATTCAAGCCATTGATGAGAGGAATTCATGAGGGAGGGAGTAGTAAGGCCAAATTGTACTTAGTCATTAACATAAGCCTAAGCCTACACTTTCTCCTAGAAGAAGACTAGCCATTCTTGCAACAAGCTAACCTTGGAAGATCAACTCTAATCAAAGAAGGTCTTGCACTTGGTGTATCAATCAAAGTGGAATTATCCACTCTTCTTCTCTCTCCATCAATAATGGTGCCAAAGGGTTTGTCAAGTAAGATGTGTTCTACATTGATGTTTTCTTGATTTCTTGTTGTTTTCTTTTTCATCTCTAATCCTACATATATATATATATATATATAATCTCATCTCCTTAACCAAACCTATCTCTCTCACTCTTAGTAATTCATCCTCTCTACAATTTTAGGTTCTCTTTGCTACAGGTACATCCCTCCCGGCAGTATCCTTATTGCCTATGGGCAGGAATAGGGCTTGGAAGGAAAACTCTCTTCTCTTCTCTTCCCTTCTCTTCTCTCATATCTACATTTTACACATACTAGAGTTATCCTAGATGAATAATCCACATGATGATAATTTCTATCGCTTTCACTCTGTACGATCTATTAGAATTAACGTATGGATTAGCCGTAAAATACACTTTCAACAACGTATAGTGTTTCTCTTTGGCCCAGAAAGGCTCAATGAAATACTTATATCACCGGATCCCATCATACTACCTCTCATAGACTATAATTTTTCTTTTGATGTAAGCGTAGTTATCTTGCTATGAACCAAGAGGATTTGTACACACAATTAATCCCAATCACTAGACAAAATATATATATTATGGTAAGCACAAAACTACAATTTTAAAGAATAATTAGTAGCCTATTTGGTCAGCCAAGATTGAATGCCATTAACTCATCTATTAACCCTTTCATATTACCCATGATACGATATGGCCATAGCCTTGATGTTTTCATCTTTGTGTTGTTTTGACACTCTCTTTTGTGTTCTTTCTTTGTGTGTGTGAGTGCAAGAGAGAAAGAGTGGGTCTTCTTTGATTGCACTTCTTTCCAAACCCTAGTCTTCATGGCATCTATGGTTTAACTCCTTCATATAGTTTTTTGGAGTTCTCTTCACAAACTCTCACAGCCATAAGCCCGGTGCTTTCCTGGCAAGACCGCAAATTTCTCGACACATTTTTGGTGAACCCGACGCGAACAAGCCGGGGTGAGAGTACGTAAAGATGGCTAGCAAAGTGGAGCAGCTATATGCTGAAATGAAAGAGCTTGCAGACATATGAAAATGGTTGAAGAAGAAGAGCAGATTCAAAAAGCGATTGAAAGCGCTAGGCAATCCGTATATAATGAGGTTAATATATTCGAAGGCTATGATCCAGAAGGATATCTTGAGTGCTATGTGACAGAGATGAGGCTCTTAGCAATTCCAGAAGCTCGGATGATTGCATCATTGTTGAACTTGTGAGTGTGATGATTTCAAGCACCAAGTTCGAGACTATGCAAGTGTATATGCAAGCAACTGGGGTGAGTTTTCTACAGGTATAACACAGGCATGCTTGGAACATCAAGACCAAGAGATGGAGCAGAGTGGAAGTGGATGTGACCAGCTGGAGTTGGTGTCTCCTGTAAGCCATGCAAGTGTCAACACATCTATACAGGCTAATTTAGAAGCAGTAATAGATGCATATCTTTTGCAAGATGCAAATTTATTGTATGCAGATGAAGCGGACATAGTGGAAGCTATTTATGCACGTTTGGGTCTTGTAACCTTCGTATCTCAAGATAATGACTCTCATGATGCTATCCAAGCGCCTAAAACGGCTCAAAGCAACTTAGAGAATGATGCAAACTCATTGGCTATGATAGATGATTTGGACGCTCCTTTTGATTCGTTTGAAGATGCACATGAGTGTATATACAAGGATGAGGATGTTATCGTTTTGACAGAGGATGTGAAGGGAAAACAGGTGGAAGAAGGCTATATTAGTGATGTGCTACAATCTACTTTTGAGCAGATCCAGGAACTTTTACCAAGTTTAGAAGAGCCGGATGCCTATGCTGAAGACATATACCAGGATGAAGATGTCATTATCAATGCTTTCCTATGCGAGTTTGATGCATGTGGTACTACCCAAATGGATATGCCTAGCTGTGAAAGTGCTAATTTAGAGGGGGTGACTGAAAATCTCTTCCTTTGTGAGTATAGCTCTGCTAGTAGCATTGCAGATTGTGAAGTACCTCAGCTAGACGAGGTGGAAGAAGAGGAGTGCATTGACAGAGTAATATGTATGTCTTGTATATATGGGGTAGCAGATGTGATGCAGATGACTCATGAAATTGTGCCTTATGTAGAGCTAGATGCAGCAAGCTTTCACAATTCCATGGTAGAGGAAGGAATGACAGATGTAGATTCTCTGCATGAGGATTGGGGTTTTGCGGATGAAGCTATGGATCTTCAAGATTCACAAATCAAAGATAGAGAAGTGTTTGGGAATGCTATACAGGTTGAAGTGACATCAGAGGATAGAGTAGAAGAGCAAGAAACCTCTTCGGATATGGTGTGTGATTGGGGTGATATTTCTGATCTGTGTGAAGATGCAAATAAAGATGCTTGCCATAAAGTGCCTACTATACAGGGTTTTAAGAATTTCGGTTGCCTGCAGGTATGCAAACAATATCTGAGGCATAAAAGGGATTTAGGTCTTGTATCACAGGGTATAAATTGCAAGCAGGTTTGTGAGCATCTATCTGCTATGGATATGAAGGGTATACATGGTGATGCCTTGAAGCAAGAAGAGGATGCTAGCTCTATGCTGACACCAGAGTCATGTAATGAAGAAGGGTTCTCCCTAGATGAGTGGAGACATGATTCAGTTGAAGATAATTTAGGGATGGGTCAAAAAGGAAGAAGGGGTGAAGATATTGTGTCAGAGACTAACTCCAAGGAGGTTTTTGAGCAGTCGGTTACAAGTGACCGGGAGCATACCTACCAGGATGATTTGGAAAGGGAGCATACCTACCAGGATGATTTGGAAAGGGAATTAGACACCATATTTGAGAGGTATGCAAAGTTTTATGATGTAAAGCTGGAGAGGTATTTGGTAAAAGGTGAGATAATTGATGAGAGGTTTACAATGCATATTTCTAAGGTTTCTCTCGATGTTGAGAAAGGCTATCTAGAGGATTCTTTTGAGAATGAAGATGCAGATTCAGACTTCTATGCGAAAGAGGTAGATATGGATTTACAGGTTGGTGAGAAGGTTAAAGTGCGTTTTCAAAAATCTTTCGAATATATTACAGGAAGCCTCGAAGTGTTTTTTGAAGAGGAGGATGAGGAACTTATGTCTCTTCGTCATGAAGATTTTGTGCATAATGAAGATTTGTTACAAATGTTTTGTAAACAAATGTATATAACAATTCCTTCTCATCCGAGAGGAATTAAAAGATGCGGAGAATCTCAATGCTTAGTACAATACAAGTTTTTGAGTTACCCATATGATCCTGGAAGAGATCATGGGATGACAGGGGATACAATTGCTTCCACAAGTTAC
This sequence comes from Adiantum capillus-veneris, assembly GCF_014529385.1. Lineage (NCBI taxonomy): Eukaryota > Viridiplantae > Streptophyta > Polypodiopsida > Polypodiales > Pteridaceae > Adiantum > Adiantum capillus-veneris. Next base: position 60,237,714 of record NC_140954.1, read on the forward strand.
CATGAGGCTGGCACATGCCGGAGGATGTGCAGGTTTAGAGGGGGTGGATGTCGTGCTGTGACACGTACATAGTGGGAACGCATGCTACAAGATTTATCTTGTAACTTTTTAGATACGTAGTTATATTTCCTATAATGTACATATACATATTTAAGTATAATAATATGCTTTCTATCTCATCCTATTATTTATCTCAAGGGTAACCTATTCTTACTTTACCATCAGAAAATACTATGGGAAAAGCGTCAATAGCTCCGCCTCTTTAACTTGGGGCAAAAAAGCATTGATTCTTTATTTATACTATCTCATTATCATCTCACACCCTAGCTAAATCCTATATCTAGGGTAAACTCCAATATATATATATTCGATGTATTTTTCATATTTTTCTTATATTTCTTTTTACATAGTTACTAGGGGGAAATCAAATCCTAGTGGGACACTCGATGGCATGATTTCAAAGATACACTTATTTTAATGCATTATTTCAAGCATGATTACAAAGCTTTGTCAAGGAGCAATGTCATGCTTTCATATGGCATGAGGTGTCCTTTGGAATCAAATTAAAGTCTAAGCTAAGGGGACCACAGGAAGACTTTTGCTGCCAGAAATGGACCCTATTTTGATGATTTTTTAACACAAGGTTCCAATCCGAATTGGAAAATGATTTTAAAATGAAAATCGTAGATAATGAGCTGAATTTTCTGGCGATATTTTTACTTTTTTATTTGGAGCCAGGGTTGAGGAGATATGATCAAAATACTGGACTCCAGTCTGTCCACATCATGCAGGGACAACTCATTTCCAACTTTTCCAGTTTCTGTTCACAGTGGCTCTTCTCTTCTTGTGTAAACCCTTGGGGGTTCCCTTTACCTATAAAAGGGGACCTCTTCTTCCTTGAAAAGAACTCAAGCATTCAATCCATTGATGAGAGGAATTCATGAGGGAGGGAGTAGAAATGCCAAATTGTACTTAGTCATTAACATAAGCCTAAGCCTACACTTTCTCCTAGAAGAAGACTAGCCATTCTTGCAACAAGCTAACCTTGGAAGATCAACTCTAATCAAATAAGGTCTTGAACTTGGTGTATCAATCAAAGTGGAATTATCCACTCTTCTTCGCTCTCCATCAATAATGGTGCCGAAGGGTTTGTCAAGTAAGATGTGTTCTACATTGATGTTTTCTTGATTTCTTGTTTTTTTCTTTTTCATCTCTAATCCTACATATATATATATATATATATATATATATATATATATATATATATATATATATATATATATATATATATATATATATATATATAATCTCATCTCCTTAACCAAACCTATCTCTCTCACTCTTAGTAATCATCCTCTCTACAAATTTTAGGTTCTCTTTGCTACAGGTACATCTCTCCCCGCAGTATCCTTATTGCCTACGGGCAGGAATAGGGCTTGGGAGGGAAACTCTCTTCTCTTCTCTTCCCTTCTCTTCTCTCATATCTACATTTTACACATACTAGAGTTATCCTAGATGAATAATCCACATGATGATAATTTCTATCGCTTTCACTCTGTACGATCTATTAGAATTAACGTATGGATTAGCCGTAAATACACTTTCAACAACGTATAGTGTTTCTCTTTGGCTCAGAAAGGCTCAATGAAATACTTCTATCACCGGATCCCATCATACTACCTCTCATAGACTATAATTTTTCTTTTGATGTAAGCGTAGTTATCTTGCTATGAACCAAGAGTATTTGTACACACAATTAATCCCAATCACTAGACAAAATATATATATTATGGTAAGCACAAAACTACAATTCCAAAGAACAATTCGTAGCCTATTTGGTCAGCCAAGATTGAATGCCATTAACTCATCTATTAACCCTTTCATATTACCCATGATACGATATGACCATAGCCTTGATGTTTTCATCTTTGTGTTGTTTTGACACTCTCTTTTGTGTTCTTTCTTTGTGTGTGTGAGTGCAAGAGAGAAAGAGTGGGTCTTCTTTGATTGCACTTCTTTCCAAACCCTAGTCTTCATGGTATCTATGGTTTAACTCCTTCATATAGTTTTTTGGAGTTCTCTCGCAAACTCTCACAGCCATAAGCCCGGTGCTTTCCCGGCAAGACCGCAAATTTTTTGACAACGCTACGTGCGCACCGATGGTCTGAATCGAGTGCAGAGAAGTGCAGCGTGTTGCCCCCGAAGAGAGCTACACGCCAATACCTACATTGGGGGTGTACGATCTAGCTTTGCGAACTCGACCCATGAGATACATCTGATGATTCGGTGAGCATATGTTGTCAGTTTTTTGATTTCAGCATATCCACGCACTCGCATTGAGTAGAGCTACACATTAGACACTTTAGTTCTCAAAAACGATGACTTGTAAATTTCGACCAGACATCCAACGTGATTTTGCACCAGATGTTTAGGGTTGGGGTTTTGGTTCATGGGCCTTAGGGAGAGTGACCTATTGGTGTTAATAGAGTTTCCTTCAAGTTCTGTGGCATTTCGAGAACGTTTGATGGGTATTTGGCTCTTGAAAGCGTTGTAGGAAATCTCCTCTTATGCACTCCTGAAGGCTGTAGCTTAGACATTGGGTAGAGACCTCTGTAGGAAGTAGTCGAGAGTCTGTTGAGTGTAGGTTGACACCCTATGCTTGCTTCCACGTGCCTGCGGGTCGAGCTTCGTCCTTAGCTGACAAATATTGTTAGGTGAGTTCTCGTTGTGCTGACGTCCATCGCGGCGTATCCGTGAACAAGCTGTTTCACCTTTGTCATATTTTGCAGGTGGTATTCTTCTTGTGAAGAACACCTTAGTTGACCAAGCATGATGTTTATGCTTCGAATACTCTATGATCTCTTTGTATTCACTGTTATTTGTCACTTCAGGTTGTCCATCAAATTGCGCACATCCCTTCTCTCATCAAGTTGAAACAAGTAGGGAAGCAACTCCCCCAAGAGCACATTGTCAACCATTTTTTCACCATCAAATTGTGGTGGAAAAATACAGTTGTTTGTTGGTCAAATACATCCCTTGTAATAAGGAGAGTCATCAATAAGAACTACTCTTTGTGGATCACATTCAAACCCCATGGAAATTTTGGCCAAAGGCTTATTGCATCAACATTTGGATTGTCAAGTCTAAATAATTTCTGGCTTTGAGCAATGTAGCAATCTTCTTGATACTAGATTGCAAAGAAAGTTAATTTATCCCCAACTAAGTTGTTTAGTGCTCTAAGTATTTTAATTACATTATCCCTAGTAGGTTGTTGACCACATTGCAACATTAATCTTTGTAATATAGTCTTCAATGCAACATGTCCTGAGTATAATATATATTTCAAATCTATCTGCATTGACTTGTGTTGTGAGTACAGATGAGGGGAACGTTTCAATGGTAGACCATTTAAATCCGATTAATTGTAAGCATGGATTTCTCATCATCTATACTAGATGAAGTAGCAACAATTGAAAATGGCTCATGAGTAGATGTTTCAGTCTCTTTTGGAGTAGGATGGATTGTTGGAGGACTAATTTCTTGGTCCTCATTATTGCAAGCTTGCTCAAGATGCACAACATTAGAGTCTGGTATAATATCATCCATCTTGGGCACTTCAGAAGTGAGAGAATCAATGGATTCTAGAGTTGTTGATTGAATCATACGGGCTTTGTCAATTCTAGTCTTTAATCTAAGAAATCACAGAGAACGTTGGTTTCTTAAGGGTCACTAGAATTTAATCCAACATTTTTCATGTAGAACTCCAAGTAAGAAATTTATTCAAGGTGAAATTAATTTCAGAATCTTTGCAATCATTGATAGCATTGGTACACAAGGCACCACACTTGTCTAAACTACAATCTATTGTGGCAAAGTTGTCTAGCCTAAACTCTATTAGAGTTTAGTATTGAAGTGAATACTAGAAGCCAAAACTTTTTCAAGAACACATGGGCACAAGGTCCACCACATGTCTAATCTAGGCTATAAGAAAAACATGTGGAAAACTTGTCTGACCTAAACTCTATTAAAGTTTAGTACTTAAGTGAATACTAAAAGCCCAAACTTGTTCAAGAACACACTGTCACAAGGTCCACTACATGTACAATCTAATCTAAAAGAAAAAATTAGAGCTTTGTCTTAGATTTGGATTCAAGGGCTACAACTTGTTTAAGCTAGCTCGTTTGAAACTACACCAAAATGTTACAAAGATGTGCTTCATATTTAGATAAAATCTATCAAAACAAGAAAGTAATATTGGAGCCCCTACCACTTTTTCAACCTGAATACTGATTGACTTTTGAAAATATTTTCTACAAATCTTAAGTAGAGTCAAGATTATTCTATGTTCAAGGTAATCAAAAAACTTAGACAACACATAAAGCATAAGGGCACTCTAGGTTCTAGCTGAACATAAAGTAGACAACAATCATATACACAAAAGTGTTGAGATTCTATACGTTAAGAGTATAGATGTATTTCATGTTTCCATCCACATAGATTACGTGAAAATATCAAGTAAAGTCATAGTTAGCAAACAACTCTTCTCCTGTTTCAACCCGACAAATAGTCTCAATACATACATAGCCACAATCTTCTGATTTGATGTGTGAAAATTTTCATTTGTGCCAAGGAGGAAAACATGGATCATATGTATAGTGTACATTTGGCTGGACACTTGTACCATGAGAACTATTTACATAGCCTGACACATTTCCTTCTTTTATGCAACCAAGAATGTATGCTTAATCTTCCTCTTCTTTGACATTTGGATCTTCTAGAAGAGAATATTTAGAGGCTCTTGGAAATATTTTGGATATCTTTATCCACTCTTAAAATCTATACTTATGCCCTCCATAGTTCAGAATAGTCACAACACTTTCAAGGGAAGTATGCACAAATAGACCATAACCAGCTCCTTGGATACATGAAAGTTGCACTTCAAAAAATCCACGCCATTATTATGAAAATGTGTATTTTTGGGAATAGGAAAATTTGGTGTTCCAAAAGGATCTTCATTATAATCATAGTGTGAAATACACCTCATTTTTATGTCTTTCAACTCCTTTTTATCTGCCAAAAAAAGAAAAAACATTATGCATAAATATAAGGACTAGATCAAAGGTTGATAGTAGTATTGGATGTCCGTCATATGGAAGACTTAGAGTGCCTCTTACATGGTGCCTCCAAAGGTTTTCAAAAATAAGATCTTTGAGAAACAAAGCACACTATGTCTCCAATATATTTTCCATTTGGATACATAGATAGAACCAAGGTCCACCACTTGTCCAAGCTAGACACTGAGCATCGATACAAGGTCCACTAATCATCCAAGAAACCTATAGTATGTGGTAACATGGAATTTATTGATGCAACAATCCCTAATTCACCATGGGAGAGAATATCCATGGATTTTATCTTTGGATTGCCTAAGTCTATCCATGGGAATACGGGAATATGGACGATAGTTGACAGGTTCAGCAAACAAGCTCATTTTATACCTATCAAAAAGACTACCAAAGCCCATCAAATGGCAACACTCTTCATATCACAAATCTTCAAGTACCATGGCTTGCCAATGTCCATAGTGTCGGATAGAGATCCTAGTATGACCAGTAATTTCTGGAAGGTCTCTTTGAGAATTTAGGGACAAGGCTAAACTTCTCTTTGTCCTATCACCCGCAAATGGATGGCCAAAGTGAAACAGCTAACCTACCAAGTCTTGATCTACTAAAAGCCTACGTAATGGAAGTAGATCAAAGGTCCCAATGGGAGAAGTACGTACCCTTAGTGGAGTATGCCTACAATAACATTGTACATACTTCCATGGGAAAAGCACCTTTCAAGGTAATTGAGGAAAGATCCAAAAGTCCCCTGCTACTCAAAGTACACGGGAATATCTTTTGTGCAGATGTGTATAGCCAAGACCTACAAGAATCTTTCCAAAAGATAAGGAGCTATCTCTATCTCATAGCAAAGGCAAAAGGCTGTTGGTGATAAGCACAAAAGAGCCCAAGACTTTAAAGAAAATGATTGGGTCTTGCTTAAATTTCTCAAGGCTCGATTAAGGCACATGACAAGCAAGAATCCTACAGGACACCAAAAGTACTATGCTAAGTTAGCAAAAAGGTATTATGGTCCCTTCTAGATTCTTAGACTAATTAATGAGATGGCCTATCAACTCAAGTTGCCCACTCATTGGCTCATACACAATGATTTTCATGTGAGCCTACTAAAGCCTTACAAAGGAGAGCCACCTCAAGAACCAGCTATTGAAGACTTACCGGAGATTGAGAACCAAGTAGAGGTGCTGCAACCCAAGTCCATCCTCTGGCATGAAGACAAGGTATTAAGAGGCGGTAAGACTATCCGATGGTATCTTATTAAGTTTAAGAATTATCCTTTTGAATATGCTAAATGGATGAAAGGCATACAATTAAAGGATAACCTAAACCTTGTCAATGCTTAAAATGCTTCCCTCTAGAGTAAGCAAATGTACAAATGTTTAAAATGAACAAACTTTTTGTCTTATAAGACTCTCATTTTCTTTATTGTTTACAAATGTTAAGTGATATGCATGCTTAGGATCAAGTTTCTGGAGACGAAGTCTTCCAAACACCAAATAGAGCTTGTCACTCTACTATGGAAGATTGATAGGACTTATGTGTAGACATGCTTGTGGCAACGTTAGGCTCTCAAGCGCCAAATGGATTAGTCATCCATTCTGAAACAATGTCGTAGGGTAAGATAGGGATCCTCTACCCGCTAGAAAAAGGACTAATGAATAGGATTTATCTTCTCTACCCCATAATCGAGGATTACTATGATTTCAAGAGAGAGTTAATGTCATAATAACTAATATCTGATTCTCTTAAATGATTTTCTCATGTTAAAATGATCATTTAAGATGGGGAAGTACCAGGGGAGAAAAAGCTAGAATATTGGTTAACCTGGCAGACCGGCCACAGTAGGGATCCAAAGGAGGGAACATAGGGATCCAAAGGGGGGGGCATCTGCAAAAGAGCAATGTGCAACAATGGGATTTAAAGACCCTAAGGTTCAGCCCATTAAGACTTCCAAAATGCTAAGGTTCCAAAATTTAAAGGTTGTGTCCAAAGGTCAAACACTAGGGAAACTGGATGCTTTGTGTGTGTACCAAAAGGTCTTCAAGACTCCTACATAGGAGGGGCGAGCCCTGTAAGTAGGGGATGAGAGAAAAACACACACACACACACACTCACAAGCTCCCTTTACACAAAGGGCATAATGGACACATGTCAGCTCCCTAGGCCAATTGCCCACAAGGTGAACTCAAATCCTATTGGATGGCCATGTAGGTGGACCAATGAGAATTAGGCTAGAGTAAATCTAGTTTAATTCATTTAAAAAACACTTAATAAAAGAAGCAATAAGAATTAAGCTCTCTAGAAGACTATTGGACACTCTCCCAAGGGGTCCAATGAGCATTCAGCTGCCCAATGGCTTTCCTGATTCGAATTGGCCAGAAGACAAAGGGGTCCAATGAGAGTTTAGCTGCATTTATTAATTACCTAAAGCTCTCACAAAAGGGGAAAGGGGGACACATGTTAGAAGGCTATCAGTTATGCTGCTTAATATTCATTGGCGAAGCCTGGCATGGGCCAATGGGGTGCCTGCATGATTAATTTTCATGAGGGGTCAACCAAGAGAGAGGGGGATGAATTTGTCAAGGTGTTACCACACACACACTCACACAATCTGACATGTGAAGCAAGAAGACTCTCTATCTCCTTCTCAACCTTTAATAGAAAGCTCATCACCTACTCCAAGCTTGTGAGAAGAGAGGCCTACATCAGCAACTCTTGGCTTTGTGATGCAAATCCAACCAAGATGCAAGCTTCAATGCATGCTCATCTCATCTACCATTCTAACTACTAAGCTATGCTATGCTAATATGAGTGATTATGTGAGGAGATATACATCTTTCTCATAAGACTATTCCTTATTCCTCTTAATCTACTCTCATACTCCTCTAGCTCTCACCATCTTCAAAGGTGTGTGAGGTCTTGGGTCTGAGACTGTGAGGGAATTGATGTTGTGTTTTATAAGTATTTTCTTAGTGCTTGAAGTTTACGTCTTCATTGCACTAGCTACTTATTGAAGGAACACAAAGGATTGTATTGTAAAATGTCTCCCTTGATGGGGGAAATCTATAATACAAAACCTTTTGGAGGGGGGACCGGCTCCATGAGAATCTGTTCCTCAACTGTTGTTAATAGCTTAATTTCTCTCTCTTTTGAAGTATTGTTCATGCCTATCTAACTAGGTATAATGCTTTTTGTTGCTCTCTCCACCCAAGGACTCTTGTTATGCTCATTAGGAATCTATTCTAATGAAATGCTCACTATGTTCATGCTATTTTCCGCTACACACAAGTTACTAGGCCATCACATGTTACATAATCCAAAAGCTTCCATTTCTTCAATCCACGCTTTTAAATCTTTGCATGTTTTCCTTATGCCAGCAAATTCATTGAGCTTAGCTTTCTTAAGGAATTATTTGACCGCCGCTTCTCCCGCATCATAGTCCTCATCATCGTCACTAATTATTTTTTGCTTATTCTCCTTTGGTTATTTACCTCCACTTTTATCTTCTTCTTTCTTTAATCGTTTTTGTATCCTTTCATCAACGTCACACAATCAAAAGTACTCTGATACCACTTGTGATGCGACACGGGAGAGGCAAATACATTGATAATGGTAAATATCGTGTACGGAGAATAAATAGATGAAATAAAGAGTCTATATGAATAATAATTAGAAGAAGAGCATAGCTCGTTTCATAACATCCCGACCACCCGCGAGCTATCTCACTCTTGCTCTCAACTCACACTCTCACTCTCACTCTCAATCACAATCTCAATCTTGAGCACAATCACACTCCCACTCTCAATCTCAATCACAATCACACTCTCAATCTCAATCTCTTGATGGCAACAACGATCATAATCAAAATCGCAACACGATCACAATCCCAATATCATGACACCTTTCACAGATTCTGTTTCACACGTTGATTTTTGCATCGTCTACAAAAAATAGCCAAAAGAACATACTTGTGCAACCAATTCAACATGATAATCAAATTCAAAACATCTTTTTGTACTATCATAAAAGAGTGCAATCACTTCTTGATTGGATGAAACAAAAGAGATATTACCTATGTATATCTATTTGTAAGCTAACATGTTGCTGCTTATAGGCTACCCTACTACTGCTGGCAATTTGTTTCTTACATAACTTTGTCATACAAACTTGTAATATAGGCTTCCAATACTCAAAACAACGGGAATAGGTCTGGTCTACAAGGTAGCATGGACAAAATTGCAAAAATACTCTTCCTTTGGCTAAAAATGCAACTTTCAGTTCCTAAAAACTCTATTTTTGGATCTCCCCAACGTTTTCAACTTATTTTAAGCTTACCAATGTATTTTAAGCTAAAACACATTGACGAAGGAAATTTGGAATGGCGGCCTCTACACCAAAACAAACTCCATTGCACCACAAGGGAAATGAGATGAGGGCACCACCTAGTCTTGGAAGCGTGGACTAGGACCGTTACGCAAAGAGAGAGAGAGAGAGAGAGAGAGAGAGAGAGAGAGAGAGAGAGAGAGCTATCACTATGAATGAAGCATTAACCTCAATGTGTGTACAAGGAATGGATAACTTCAAGCACTCCCAACACAAATAGCATGTAGATTACTAAACAACAACTCAAGATTTAGCCAAAATCACATCAAACACTCGCACACACACATAAAAGATCTCTCTTAATTAACATAAGTAAGAGGAGGGGAGATTACTAGCATAAAACAATTTGCACTCTAGAATATACAAAGAATAGAGTGAATGAATGAGCTTTATGGGATAAGTGATAAAAAGACTCAATGAGGCTGAGGGAGACTTGAAATTACAAAGGGGGGGGGGCTTTTTATATAGGCAAGAGAGTGATTAGGAGTGAGGTTAAGATCCAAGTGCAATTTGTACAAATGAAGCTTGATTAAGGACATTCCACCAATGAAGAAGCTCCTTCTAAGTGATTTGTTGCCCAATTTGCAACTAATTGGCTCCATCATCACTTGTGTTGTCTTCACTCCTTCCTCCATAGCTTGAGTCCAAGAGCTTCCTTATTTTAAAATGTAAAGAATCTACATAAAATTAATGCATATCTAGTAATAATAGAAAGGGGTTGAATGAAAACTTATGAATTACAACAAGATTAAGCATGATTTGAGAGGTGATTAGAAGAGGAATTTGTGATGGTTTTATGAGCTTGAGAGAGAGGAGGAAGGAGGGGAGGGTGAGGAGACTAATGGTGGCTGATTTTTAGAGAAGGACTCAATGTGGAAAAGGAAGGGTGTGTGTGTAAAGGTAGAAGGGGTGGTCTCCACCACAGTTGAAAAAACTGGCATCCACTATTTTTGCCATATCTCCTAGACCGTAGTTGCAAAAATTATAAAAAAAATATGGTCAGAAATTCCAGCTCATAAGCTACAACTTTGATGAAGACAACATTTCTTGGATCGAAGTGGACGTATTTTTAAAAAATCCAACAAAATCATGTGTTTGTTTCCTTCCTTCACCAAGTCTTCCACCTGGGTCCCATCTGTTTGAATCATCATATGGCTCCAAAGCTATGATGATATGAGCCACTCATGACCCTTGAATCATGGGTGCATGGCTCCACAAACACATCATATCTTTTCTTTTCACATTTACATATTTTCCCTTCCCTTTACCGCTAGGTTCTACCTTTCACCTCCTATGAACTAGTCAAGGAAAAATTCCCATCAAGTCATTTTTTGAATTTTTCCAAGAGGTTGTTCTCACTCTTTCTTTTATTGTAAACCTCTTGAAGCAGGGAAAACCAACAAAACATAGTAACCAAAAAATTTGTGATAGGCTCAGATCATAGCCCCCCCAAACCTGGCTAGAGGTATTTATGTCTCTAGCCTACTTTCTTTGATCTTGGGCTGACCTTATTCTGATGTGATAAGGCTTTAGACGCCATCCATTTGTCCTGGTCTTGTGCACTTTACCATCAATGTCTTGAAGTCTGTAAGAGCCATTTTTGAACTTTTTGGTGACCAAGAACGGGCCTTCCCATCGAAAAAGAAACTTTCCATCCTTACGAGTGTCGAAGCGATTGTCATATCGAAGCACTAGAGATCCCTTTTTGATGTCTTTAGATGCTAGCTTTTTGTTGAACTTTTCTCTGTGCTTGTCTTCTTCTTGAGAGTAGTGGTTGATGGCTTCTTCACGATCCAATTGCAGCCTCTCTCGATCCACGATCCTTTGATGTACTTTCTCCTTTTGAGAGCCTACCTGGCTACCCAATATTCGAAGACTTGTTAACTTCACTTCAATGGGCAAAAGTGCCTCCTTTCCATAAACCAAATGAAAGGGTGTGTACCCTAATGCGGTTTTGAAGGAGGTTCTATAGGCCCATAGAGCTCCATTCAGGTGTTTGTCCCAATCTTGGCACCTGGCATGTACCTGTTTGGTGAGAATTTTGCAAATGATTCCATTTACCTTTTCCACCAAGCCATTCCACTGAGGGTAGTAAGGAGTAGAGTGTTGATGCTGAATATTTAGCTTCTGCATGAGTTCTCCTACCAAGTCTGCTCTAAACCCTGGTCCTCTATCAGATAGTATTTCAAGAGGGGTGCCAAACCGGCAACAAATGTGGTCAAAGATGAACTCACTCACATCCTTAGCAGTAATTCTATTGGTTGGCATAGCCTCAGCCCATCTAGTCATGTAGTCTACGCCCATAATGATGTACCATGGTCCTCTATCAGATAGTATTTCAAGAGGGGTGCCAAACCAGCAACAGATGTGGTCAAAGATGAACTGACTCACATCCTTAGCAGTAATTCTATTGGTTGGCATAGCCTCAGCCCATCTAGTCATGTAGTCTACGCCCATAATGATGTACTCTTTACCTAGTTGAGTGCGTGGTAGAGGCCCTATGGCATCAATTCCCCACTTCTCAAAGGCCCCATATACCTTTATTGGGTTCTGGGGTTCAGCTATGAGCCGTTGTGGTCCTGCTTTCTGACATTCATCACATGTTTGACACCAGTATTTGACATCACGATGAAGACTTGGCCAAGTAAACCCAGCTTGTAGAACCTTTCTACTAGTGATGTCGTGTGCAAAGTGTCCCCTGCACACATCATCGTGACAAGCTTTTAAAATCTCTTCAATTTCACTCTTCAAAGGCACTCTCCTAAGCACACCATCCTTACCAAGACAATACAAATTATCCTTTACTATGCGATACCTGGTAGCCTTCCTAGCTAACCATCGCCTTTCCCCTGCATTCAAGTGTTTAGGAGCCTCTCCTTGCTCCAAAAGGTGCATAATATCTTCTAAGCCCTCCTTGCCTTGCTGAAGTGGAAGTTTGATGGCCACTGCTCCCACTATTGACTCATTTAACTTCGATGATGCTAGGTGGTCTGCATCCTTGTTCTAGTCTCTTGGCACATGATGTACTTGTGCCTCCCTAAATCTCCTCATAAGAGCTTTGGCTTCTCTCATTTTAGTAGAGAGACTGGCATTTTTGCAAGCCCATGTACCTTGTGTTTGCCTTACCAAAAGCATGGAGTCACCAAAAGCATTTAATCTCTCAATTGAATTATCCAGGCACCAACAAAGGCCATGAATTAGAGCTTGATATTCTGCTTCATTTTTGGAGTGGACATCTTCTAGAGTGATCCCTTCACCATGGATCCTCTCTCCCAATGGAGATAAGACCACGATGCCTACAGCTGCCTTATCCTTGGTTCTCTTGTATGCTCCATCAAAGTAGAGGCTATAAGCATTGACCAGAGCCTCTAGAGCTGGAGGTGGTGGAAGTTCCTTTCTCTTCAAATGGAAAACTTTTTCATAGCACTTGTTTGTTAAAATGTCGGCTAAGCATGCTCGAGTTGTTCTTTCAACCTGTATTGTATAATCAAACTCTTGAAGTCGCACCACCCACTTTGCTATTTTGTCAGAGATTTCCATATGTTGTAGTGCATAGGGAAACATATCCTCCACAGTGATAATTACAAACCTCTTTGGCAGCAAGTATGGCCGAAATTTTGTTACCGTAAACATGAGGGCTAACACTAGCTGTTCCATCAGGGTGTAGGCCTTCTCTGTGTTTTCCATGAGGCGGCTAGCAAAATACACAGGCCTCATAAAGGATGTTATTGGATCTTTTTGTAGGAGGGCAACACCAATGGCCTCTTCTCCCACACTAGGGTTTACAAAGAAAGTTTCTTCCCAGCAAGGTTGGAGGATTACAGGGAGTGACCCTAACATTTTTTTTATCTCTCTAAAATGCCCATCACTTTCTTCACTCCAAACAAGCGTCTCTTGACGAGTCAGCTGTTGTAGAGGAAATATCACTTGGGAGAGTAAGTGTATGAATCTACTTAAATATCTTAGCTTTTGCAAGAAAGAGATTAATTGTTTGATGGAAGTTGGGGAAGGTATATTTAGCAATGTTTCTATCTTTTCAGTATCTACCTCGATTCCATCAATGGACACTACATGCCCCAATAGTGTAACCTTGCTTTCCCCAATGTGACATTTGTCCTTGTTTAGTTGTCCACCCAGCTTAGCTAAACGAGTAAATCCTTCATCAATCTTGCCAAGATGCATACTTTTGGAGTTGTAAATACAAAAGTCATCTATGAAAACCCTTATGGACTTACCAAAGTAAGGTTGGAAGACCATATTCATGAATCGTTGAAAGGTGGCTAGAGCGTTGGTGAGACGAAAAGGCATGACTCGAAATGCAAAACAGCCCCATGGTGTGATGGAAGTAGTCTTTTTCTGGTCCTCCTCTGCAATGCGTATTTGAAAGTAGCTGGAGTAGCCATCACACACTGTGTATCGCTCGTGGCCTGCTACTTCATTTAGAATCTCATCTTGAAATGGGAGAGGGAAGTGGTCCCTCTTTGTTGCAGCATTTAGTGTCTTGTAATCCACACACACTCGCCATTTACCATTCTTCTTTGGCCTCAGCACTACTGGGGAGACCCATTTTGAATCTTCTACTGGGTATATGAATCCTGCTTCTAAGAGTCTCTTCACCTCGGATAATAGTGCATTTTGTTGCACAACTCCTAATCTTCTTAGTTTTTGTACTACTGGCTTGCTCCCTTCTTTTAGATGGATATGATGCTTCACTGCAGTGACACCTGTAATGTGAGTGTAATCAGAAATAAACAATGATGCATGCTTCTTGAGAATATTTACATAACCCTCCCTTTCTTCTTCCTTTATATCCTTGGATAACATCTTCTCTAGGCTGGCATCCCACACATTCTCCATTTGGATCCTTGGGTTGTCTTATAATGAGGTAGTTTCCTTTATGGTGACGCCCATGACTTCGAGAGTGCTATCACTCTCTTCACTTGAACTCTCTTCCTCGTCCATGGATGAGGAGCATCCACTTGAGCTCCACTCATCAGCTGACGTCTCTAGTTCAAGGTTCTCTTGTCACCCATTCTTCAAGTTATAAACCACCTTCCGACTATGGCCACCCACACGAGGCCTCAACTCCAAGTCTCCTGTTGCCCAATCTTGCCTAGCTCCTATACCCATGAGCCAAGGTCATCCTAAAATAAGGGGGTATCCTTCTCCCTTCACTGGCATCACATAAGCATCAACCTCTGTAGTGATTCCAAAAACAGAAACTCTCAAAGCTTTCACTACACCCACACAAGTGATAGAGACATTATTGGCCATTTTTGCCCTAAATTTTGATGATTCCATTACCTCTAAACCCAATTGATGCATTAGCTTTTCTGTCATGACACAAACCTCTGCTCCACTGTCAATGTAAGTTTTTGGAATCCGTTGTCCCTTGATTTGAGCCTCCACCAAAGGCACTATATCCTTGAGACAATAGGCTTTGATTACACTTACTAGCTTACTTCGCTTTGCCCTCGTGCTCACCATTTTTTACCACTGTCGTCGCAGTTTTGGGGAGATATGAAGTAGTTGTGGCCAAGTAATCCCTGGTCCTTGAGAACTCACATCAGCTGTCAAGTCATAAGATTGTGTCCGAGATCCCATAGGGAAATCAGAGATGTCAATTTGAGACCTAATACGGGTCTTTCTCTTCTTGGCTTCATCTTTAGTTTCCCGAGATGTACTTGCTTCATTGCTTGCATCCTTGCTTGTTTCTTTACTTACTTCATCTTGGACACGCACACGCTTGATAGGCATTGTAGCCACTTCATCTATCTTCATCTTCCCTTTAGCTATTTCTTCCTGGTTGCTTCTGCCCTCGAGGACCTCCTCCATCCTTATGATGCTCACATTTGGTTGAGTAGCAGGGGCTTGAGCTTGAGCACGAGGTGGCTGCAAAATTTGAGGTTGCAGTTGCTCTTGTGCTTGAGCTCTAGCACGGGGAGGACTTACTTGTTGTCGAGGACCTCTAACAGGGTAGTC
Organism: Adiantum capillus-veneris; assembly: GCF_014529385.1. NCBI lineage: Eukaryota > Viridiplantae > Streptophyta > Polypodiopsida > Polypodiales > Pteridaceae > Adiantum > Adiantum capillus-veneris. The sequence goes on from NC_140954.1 coordinate 60,253,202, forward strand.
ATATCTTCTGGGATGAGGGCAATTATACATGCTGTGGCCATTTTCCCCACAATTGTAACACAACATTTCCCTTGCTTGACGTCGCATTGGTGGCGGATTCCCACCATTCCCCTCAATAGGCCTTCTTGCACCCTGCACAAGATTTACTCTCAAACCCTCTAGCTGGTTTATGAGATTGTTTATTTGTTGGAGCATATCTTCTTGTTGACCTCTATTGAGGTCTGGTGCATTAGGCGCATTTGGAGGTACGTGAGAAGCTTCCATAGTTGTGATATTGCCTCCCAAAGCTAGCTGGCCAGCTTGGGCTTGATAGAGAATCTTTCGATTCTTTTTCCTATCAATTCTTAAGGCATCTTCAAAAGTATTTGGAAATTTGCTCTTTACCTTCTCCCTTAGCAAGGGGTACAAACCTGAGATAAATCGATCCTTTTGGAGGCAATTGGGAGCTTGCTCACCAGAGTTTAGTGAGTCTGACCATTGCCCCCAAAGTTTCAGAAAACCTTCCTCATAGGATGCATAACCATGAGGGTCAACTTGATGAAGGGCCAGAAGCCGTTGCCATAGTTCTTCTGCCATAGTGCATTAACTACAAACTTCCATGAAGCACTTCATTGAAGTTCAGCTCTCTTGGATCCCACCATTTGAGAGATGCGAAGAATTTGCTCACCAGTGATTATCCTAGCTTTGGTGTGACCATCTTCAGCTTTGTAGAGTTCATAGGGTTCAATGGCTACCTTCTCAACCACCTTGAGCGAGTCTTGTTAGTAGTAGTTGGAGTGCATCACCATATGTAGCCTCTTGCCAATACTGCACACCATTGATGTGTAGCTCCCCCTCCAAAAATTTGTTAATACCCGAGTTTGAGAGTTCTTTCACCACCTGAGGTCGAGGCTTCAAAGGAAGTGTCTTCACACTAGCCACGAAGCACTCAACACAATGCTTTGACCTAGGGACTTGATGACTACAAGATTTTCCTTGAAGTAAAGAAGGGTGTATGTAGTTAACTCTCTTTACCCGCATACGTGCCGTTTGTCGATAAAGACGCTTCTTCTCTCGAGCTTCTTGGGAAGACCATAGTGGAAGTCTTGGAGAATTTGATGGACCTTCCTTCATAGGATTGGCAGAGCGCTGCTTGAGAACTCCTCAGTGGGGGCACCAACTTATGACGAAGGAAAATTGGAATGGCGGCATCTACACCAAAACAAACTCCATTGCGCCACAAGGGAAATGAGATGAGGGCACCACCTAGTCTTGGAAGCGTGGACTAGGACCGCTACGCAAAGGGAGGGAGAGGGAGAGAGAGAGAGAGAGAGAGAGAGAGAGAGAGAGCTATCACTATAAATGAAGCATTAACCTCAATGTGTGTACAAGGAATGGATAACTTCAAGCACTCCCAACACAAATAGCATGTAGATTACTAAACAACAACTCAAGATTTAGCCAAAATCACATCAAACACTCTCACACACACATAAAAGATATCTCTTAACTAACATAAGTAAGAGGAGGGGAGATTACTAGCATAAAACAATTTGCACTCTAGAATGTGCAAAGAATAGAGTGAATGAATGAGCTTTATGGGCTCATGAAGAGTGATACAAAGACTCAATGAGGCTGAGGGAGACTTGAAATTACAAAGGGGGGGGCCTCTCTATATAGGCAAGAGAGTGATTAGGAGTGAGTTTAAGATCCAAGTGCAATTTTTACAAATGAAGCTTGATTAGGGACATTCCACCAATGAAGAAGCTCCTTCCAAGTGATTTGTTGCCCAATTTGCAACCAATTGGCTCCATCATCACTTGTGTTGTCTTCACTCCTTCCTCCATAGCTTGAGTCCAAGAGCTTCCTTATTTTAAAATGTAAAGAATCTACATAAAATCAATGCATATCTAGTAATAATAGAAAGGGGTTGAATGAAAACTTATGAATTACAACAAGATTAAGCATGATTTGAGAGGTGATTAGAAGAGGAATTTGTGATGGGTTTATGAGCTTGAGAGAGAGGAGGAAGGAGGGGAGGGTGAGGAGACTAATGGTGGCTGATTTTTAGAGAAGGAATCAATGTGGAAAAGGAAGGGTGTGTGTGTAAAGGTAGAGGGGGTGGTCTCCACCACAGTTGAAAAAACTGGCATCCACTATTTTTGCCATATCTCCTAGACCGTAGCTGCAAAAATTATTAAAAAAATATGGTCAAAAATTCGAGCTCATAAGCTACAACTTTGATGAAGACAACTTTTCTTGGATCGGAGTGGACATATTTTTAAAAAATCCAACAAAATCATGTGTCTGTTTCCTTCCTTCACCAAGTCTTCCACCTGGGTCCCATCTATTTGAATCATCATATGGCTCCAAAGCCATGAGGATATGAGCCACTCATGACCCTGGAATCATGGGTGCATGGCTCCACAAACACATCATATCTTTTCTTTTCACATTTACATATTTTCCCTTCCCTTTACCGCTAGGTTCTACCTTTCACCTCCTGTGAACTAGTCAAGGAAAAATTCCCATCAAGTCATTTTTTGAATTTTTCCAAGAGGTTGTTCTCACTCTTTCTTTTATTGTAAACCTCTTGAAGCAGGGAAAACCAACAAAATATAGTAACCAAAAAAAATTTGATAGGCTCGGATCAACATAAAAATAAAACATTGATATTAATAAAAACGCCAATTTTAAGTATGTTTTATTGTACTATTCATAGACAAGCTATCTACTATTCATTAATTTTTATCAAATATGTTTTTGGTGTATTATTTAAAAATAAAAGAACATAATTTTTCTCTTAATATCTTAAACTCATTTATATAAGCTCTATCTAATAGACTGTTCAACAATCTTTCAAATCATGCTAAACGAAAGATATGGCCTACTACATTCTTTTCGACTTTAAGAATTTTCATAAATCAGTACTATTACAGTGCTACTTTATGCACTTTGGCTTGCTTTTTTACAAGTGATCGTGAAGCTTTACCTTTTCTCATTGTAGCGCTACAATGATGGAGCTTTGAAGTTGATCTGCTGTGAGATCTAGAGTTGGTTTTTCTATCTTCCATCCTCGTGAATACATGGTATGCTCTCTATCTCAAGACATCCGTGAAAATTCATATGCTCTTGGAGATAGCTGAAATTCTTGATTCATTCAAATTACAATATCAATGCATTCCACCTTTGGATGACTATTGACTGCAGAGACGGATGATTCCACTACTTGTCCAACATCTTCAAAGATACTATCATTCTCCTTTTTTGCAATAAAAAAATATACCTTATGAAATTGTGCACCCTCTAGACCATATAGATCCAAATAAAAATTCCTAATATCATTGCAAGTATAGTCAATTGGGAAAGCAACCCTTGTAACATTTCTTTTTGGAGACATTCTTCCTGAAACAAACAAAAGTCAATTCTCATTATCACACATATTCAACCACTAGTTCAAGCTAGGCAATCCAAGAAAGTACATATGGTAGTTCCAAAAGCTAGTTAACTAAGGGGAGAGAAAAGAAAGGTCCACCCCTTGTCCATGCTCAGCTCTAAATAACATAAAGAGCTAGGAGTACACTGGTTTGTATAATGTAGGTATGTGTAAATCATAGAAGATTGACCACTTCTCAAACCATCTTTTTAAAAAAAAACAAATGTTTCTCCTTGTAATTAGCCATGTGTCCAACCCATACATAATTGTATGATGAAAATTCACTTGTCCAAACTAAGATTGAAACATGGAGAAAAGAAATCTTCACCACCTGTCCAAGCTAGTATCTCTTGAAATTTGAAAATCACATGAAGTGTTGTATATAGAGGGTTTTGTTTTGTAGTACACCACTAGTTCAACAATCCAGGCTCCATAATTTGTCCAAGATAAGAAAAATGTAGCTAGTAAATGGTTCAATCTAAAGGTCCACCATTTTCCAACCTTTAGGGAACCAAGGTGTATCAATTGTCTACACTAGGGATGGGAAAATGATATAATGTTCACCAACCTACTATCCCTCTACCCTTTAAATTATATTGTGAGTAATATTTTTTTCACTACTTAAGAAACAAATGGTATGCTATTATTGATGGGTCTTTCTCAAGGTCCACCGCTTGTCCAAGCTAGCCCAAGCTTAATTGAATCATCGAAAGTATCTAAGGACCACCCCTTGTCCAACATAGGCTTCATAGAAACATGGAGCAAAGAATAAATCACCATTTTTTCAAGTTGAGATCCATTAAAACATGAACAATCCATATCTATATTGTTCAAGGCTAATTTTTTTTCAAGGTCCACCACTCTATTGAAACATGGTGTGAAGCAAACCTTCACCACCACTTGTTCAACCTAGGCTTCATAGAAACATGGAGAGAAGAATGATTCACCATTGTTTCAAGCTAAGCTCCACTAGAACATGAAAAACCCATATATATGTTGTGCAAGGCCAGTTTTGTTTCAAGGTCCACCACTTGTCCAAGCTAGGCTCTATTGAAACATGGTGTGAAGCAAAGCTCCATCACTTGTCCAAGATTCAATCAAATAAAACATGGAGAGAAGCAAGATCCACCACTTGTGCTAGCTAAGATTCATTAAAACATGGAGAATCCAAGTTGTATATTAGGACTTTACGGTTTTGTTTAGAGGTACATCACTAGTCTATCAATCTAGGCTCCACAAATTATCCAAGTCATGATAAATAGAAAGTAGGTGGTTCAATCTCAAGTTCCATTAGTTTTGCAACCTTTAGAGATGCAAGGTGTACAAATGGTCCAAGGTAGGCATGTGCAAATTGTTGGGGTATAAAGCCCAATGTGGTCGCCCAGGTAAGTGGGCGGGCCGCCAGGTATGTACACATATTCTTTTGTAAAAACCTAATAAGAACTCACTATGCTCAACACATTACAGTAGAGCGAGTTCACCATATCGTCGTGCTCTTCTTCTCGCACTCTCTCTCGCGTCGCACTTCCGCTCGTACTCCTTCAACTGGTATCAGAGCTCAGATCGAGGCTCGGGGCAGCACTGCTGGAAGCTAGAGTCACCAATTCAGATTGGAGTGAAATTCGACAGGCGAAGACACGGCCCCAAATCTCGTGGGAAATTTCGAAGGGCTTGGGGTTGTCAGAATTTCATTCTGAGGTCATCTCGGCCATCGTTCGTCTTCGACAAAGGTCTGCGCAGGCCATTTTCGACTACGTGGTCTCGACGGGTGCAGATCCGACTCTGCAAATTTGGGGTTTTCGGCCTACAACTGCAGGTGCTGAGGATATCGACACTCCCAGAGTGTTGATTTGTGGCTGTCTACACATCGAAGGACAGCTAACAGTTCTTGGAGGCGTGTCACATACGACACGGGCGCATCTACACACAGACAGTAGGCGACATCCACTAGTTCATCAGGTAGCTTGTGTTTGCTGCTTGATATTCCAGATTTCATCCTAACATTGCAGGTACTTCCACATGGGATGTATTGTCAGAGATGATGTATGTCTGTTCAGGGTTTGCTGGCTGTAAGTCACGCAGCAAACAATCGTCGCAGCGGTTACAGCATACAATGGGAAATTTGTGGATGTATGACTTTGTGGGAAGTCTATGTACTATCAAATTTACTGCAACCTTTGTTGAGGGTCGAGTGAGGTTTTATTGAGCTGGGGGCTTCTCGAATGTTGAGATCCTTTCGGTGATACAGGTCTTGGAGCGATCCCTCGAGCACCCTTAGATAGGCAGCTAGGATGTATTGACTGTGAGTTAGACAGTTGGGATTGCATCTTTGCTTTACTGCCGTTGAGGCATTGTCGCAGTCTATGCTTATAGGACAGTGACAGGACAGTCAGAGACAGTACATGTGCAGGACAGGTTTACCCACAGCTTACAGTGTCAGAGAGACAGTGGTTTTTTGAGGTGTTTTTTGGTCTGTTTTTAGTACACCAGAGCCATTTTACAAAGGAGAATCTGCCAAAATTTCAGCAGAATCTAAAGCTTTCTTGGTTCATTTGACAGGTTGATATTGGTTCAGAGGTCAGTTTATAGGGGAAACTCTGCCGAATTTTTCCCAGGAAAGTAAACTACTGTGAAGCGTAGCTATGGCTGGATCACAGGACACTGCTCTTTACAATATCAAGAAGCTGGATGGAACCAATTTCCCATTGTGGAAGAAGCAGATTTGGCACGTGTTGGTACAAAAGAAGTAGATAAAACCTATAAAGCTCAAGGGGATAAAACCAGAAGATATGGACGAAGATGAATGGAGCGAAATGGATGAATTGGCACTTTCTACCATTATGCTGACTTTGGCAGAAAGCGTTTACTTCAATGTAGCAGACGAGATGTCGGCTTATCAAGCATGGTTAAAGCTGAGTGATCTTTATGAGAAGCAGAGTGCAGGTTCACAGGTATACTGGCTTAAGAAGCTTGTTGACTTGAAGATGAAAGAAGGGACACCTATGTCCAATCATCTGAATGAATTCAACACAATCTATAGTCAGTTGTCAGCTCAAGGTGTCAAGTTTGATGAACCTGTTAGAGCTATGTTCCTGTTGATCAGATTGCCGGAAAGTTGGGACACTTTTCACACAGCTTTGAGTAATTCTGCACCTCCAGATGGTTTGAACATAACAGGTGTAGAAGGAAGTCTGCTTACTGAAGAAACCAATAGAAAGACAATGGACAAAGGCAAAGGAACAGCCTTAGTTGTCAGGGGAAGGACCAAAGAAAAGTACAAAGGTGGAAAGAGGAATGAGTCTCGTAGCAAGTCCCGCAGTGCTAAAGGCAAGAGTGACATAGAATGCTACCATTGTGGCAAGAAGGGTCACATGAAAAGAGACTGCGGAGAATGGAAAGCAGAAAAAGGCAAAGAGAAAGCTGAAGACCATGGTGAGAAGAACAAGTCCTCAGTGAAGATTCAAGAAATAAATGTGACAAACATTGTTGCAGAGGATGACAGTCTAGTGTCAGGAGACATCTACTTCTTGAAGAATACAATGGACTCAGCTCTTCTTACAGCATCTGATGGAAATGCACTGAGTGACTGGATTATAGACTCAGGGGCATCACTTCATGTGTCTCCAAACAAGGAGTGGTTTACCTCTTATGTGACCACTAAAGATCATGTTCGGCTAGGCAATGGGCAGACATGTGAGATCTTAGGTGTTGGAGATGTTCAATTGAAGTTTCAGAATGGCTCTTCTTTCACGCTGAAGAATGTGAGACATGTTCTCGCAATTACAAAGAGCTTGATCAACACAGGTTTACTTGATGATGCTGGCTACGTCACCACTTTTGGACAGAACATGTGGAAGATATCCAAGGGTTCTATGATAGTAGCACACGGAGTAAAGTCTGGAGGACTTTACATGATTTATGTATCAAATGTCTCTAAAAATGTAATCAATGTAACCGAGCAGCAGAACGTTTCTTTGTGGCATAGCCGGTTAGGACATATGTCCAAGAAGGGAATGGAAATCTTGTCTCGTTCTGGTTATTTGCCTGGCTTTTCATTTAATGATTTTGAATTCTGTGAACATTGTCTGTATGGTAAGCAAACACAGCAGCCACATAAGCATAGAAGCAGTAGAAGAGATACACAGTTGGCACTTGTTCATAGTGATTTGTGTGGACCTATGCCTAACCTATCTCTAGGGGGAGCTTCTTACTTTATGACATTTATAGATGATTACTCGAGGAAAGTATGGGTTTACTTTCTCAAGCACAAGGATGAAGCATTTAGTGTTTTCAAAACGTTTGTGACACTTGTGGAGAATCAGAGTGGCAAGAAGCTTAAATGCTTACGGACTGACAATGGTGGAAAGTATGTTTCGAAGGCCTTTCAGGACTTTTGTGAGTCAAAAGGTATAAAACGTGAACTTACTGCTCCTTACAATCCTCCTCAAAATGGTGTTGCTGAGAGGATGAATAGGACCATACAAGAGAAGGTCAGAAGTATGTTGTCTAGTGCACAGCTGCCAAATGGGTTTTGGGCTGAAGCTGTATCAACAGCTGTTCATCTTGTAAATAGATCTCCTAGCAAGGTTTTGCAGAAGGATTCAGTGCCAGAGATGGTATGGTCAGGCAAAATGCCCTCATACAAGCATCTCAGAGTCTTTGGCTGTGAGGCATATACTCACGTTCCAAAGGAATTTAGGAACAAACTTGAGCCAAAGAGTAGAAAGTGCATCTTTCTAGGCTATGGTAATTCTGGTGAGATGGGGTACAGACTTTGGGATCCCGAATCCAGAAAGGTTGTCCGCAGCAATGATGTTCACTTTAATGAATCCAAATATCATTCTAAACCAGAGAGGGTTGAGGAGATTAGAAGAGTTGTCTTCCAAGAAGATGGACCTGCACGTGCAAGACAAAATGTCAGGGCTCAAGAGGAGCAAGGACAGGATAGAGTGGAACCACAGGTTGTGGCTGAGCCTGAGCCACCTATTGTGCGTAGATCTGGACGTATCACTCGACCTCCTGATAGGTTTGTTCCATCTATGAAATATATCATGTTGACTGATTGCAATGAGCCTTCATGTTACAAGGAAGCAATGCAAATGAAGGACTCCGGGAATTGGCAATTGGCCATGCAGTCAGAGATGACAGCTCTGCATAAAAACAAGACATGGAAGCTAGTTAAATTACCACAGGGCAAAAAGGCTCTACCTTGTAAATGGGTTTACAGGTATAAGATCACCGCTCATGACAGTCAGCCAAAGTACAAAGCAAGGCTTGTTGCCAAGGGCTTTAAGCAAGAACAAGGCATTGACTTTGATGAAGTCTTCTCTCCGGTGGTCAAGATGACTACATTGAGATGCTTTCTTGCATTGGTTGCCATATTAGATTTGGTGTTGCACCAAATGGATGTCAAGACAGCGTTCTTGCATGGTGATTTAGATGTGGAAATTTACATGCAGCAACCAGAAGGGTTTGTTGAGAAAGGCAAGGAAGATTGGGTATGCCAATTGTTAAAGAGTCTTTATGGCTTAAAACAATCACCGAGGGCATCGTACCATAAATTCCACAAGTTTATGCTTTCTCAAGGCTACAAACGTAGTGAGTTCGATCACTGTCTATATACAAAGAAGGCTAAGGATGGCAGTTGGCTGATCCTTATTTTTTATGTGGATGACATGTTGATTGTTGGCAAGCACTTGGAAGAAATTTCAGCTTTGAAGTCAAAGATGGCAAAATCGTTTGACATGAAAGACATGGGTGAGGCAAGTCATATACATGGTATGCGCATTGAGAGAGACAGATCAAAGAAGTTGATTTGGTTATCTCAAACAGAGTATATTGACAAGGTTTTGCAACGTTTCAATATGGAGAAGGGAAAGGCATTGAGTGTTCCATTGCCACCATATGTGAAACTTAGCAAACAAGATTGTCCTGTGTCTGAGGAAGAACAAGCTGAAATGGATAAGATTCCATATGCGTCTGTAGTGGGTAGTTTTATGTATGCAATGATTGCTACTCGCCCAGACATTGCATTTGCAGTGGGAGTAGTAAGTCGATACATGTCAAACCCAGGCAAGAAACATTGGGAGGCAGTGAAAGGAATATTGAGATACCTGAAAGCTATAAAGAGTATGCGTATATGCTATGGGAGTCAGGAGCTAAGTGTAAAGGGTTTTACAGACTCAGATTATGCAGGTGACTTAGACAACCGAAGGTCTACGTCAGGGTATGTCTTTACATTGGCTGGTGGAGCAGTATCATGGCGTTCTAGATTACAAGATTGTGTTACTCAGTCTACTACAGAGGCTGAATATGTTGCAGCATCAGAGGCATGCAAAGAATCAATTTGGCTTAATCGACTAGTAACAGATTTGGGAATCAAAGAAGAGATGCCTGTGTTATATTGTGATAGTCAAAGTGTTATACAATTGGCTCGCAATCCAGGTTATCACTCAAAGACAAAGCATGTGGATGTGAAGTATCATTTCATGAGGGAAATGCTCGAGGATAAGCAACTTCAGCTTGTCAAAGTTCACACCATAGAAAATCCTGCTGATCTACTTACAAAAGGACTTCCCTCAGAGAGCTTTGCGCATTTTCGCAAGCAGTTAGGTGTAGGGTAGTACATCACTTCTCTACATCTCTTGTATATTAGCTTGTATAGTAGCTTCTCTCACACTTAAAGTACCACATTGAACTTTAAGTGGGAGGTTGTTGGGGTATAAAGCCCAATGTGGTCGCCCAGGTAAGTGGGCGGGCCGCCAGGTATGTACACATATTCTTTTGTAAAAACCTAATAAGAACTTTCTATGCTCTACACATTACAGTAGAGCGAGTTCACCATATCGTCGTGCTCTTCTTCTCGCACTCTCTCTCGCGTCGCACTTCCACTCGTACTCCTTCACAAATGATACAATGTTCACCAACCTATTATCCCTCTACCATGTAAGGTTATATCTTGAGTGGTGTTTTTTTGAACTACTTAAAAAACCAATAAGATGTTATTAATTAGGGGTCTTTTTTAAGGTCCACCAATTGTCCAATCTAGCCCAAATCTCAATTCATTTGAATTATGGAAGCATCTAAGGACCACCACTTGTCCAAGCTAGGCTCCATTGAGGCATGGAGAGAAGAAAGCTGCACCATTTTTGCAAGCTAAGATCCATTGAAACATGAAAAACCAGTATATATGTTGTACAAGGGCAATTTTGTTTCAAGGTCCACCACTTGTCCTAGCTAGGATTTATTGAAACGTGTTGTAAAGCAACGATCTTTCATTTGGCCAAGATTTAATCAAATGAAACATGGAAAGGGGCAAGCTCAACCATTTCTGCAAGCTAAGCTTCATTGAGACTTTGAAACTTGTACATCAAGGCTTTAAGGTTTTGTTTTGACGAACACCACTAGTCCATCAATCTAGGCTCCATAAATTGTCCAAGCTATGATACCAAGGTCCACCAGTTTTCCAACCTTTAGAGATGCAAGGTGTACCATTTTTCTAAGCTAGACATCGGAAAATGATACTCGGGGGGTTCAATGTTTAGTACCCCCTATATAACGTGCGTTCATTGTGTATTTAAAAAATCCCTCTTTTAACATGTCTAAATTAATGAAATGACCCCTTCTTTTAGGAATTTTTTCAAAATTGAATATAAAAACATCTTATTTTAATGTAAATTTCCTAAATTTTTTGCAATTTCAAACCCCTCCTTTCGAACTCACGTTATACATTAACGTGATTACATAGTACATCCCCCGAGAAATGATACAATGTTCACCAACCTATTCTCCCTCTACCCTGTAAAGTTATATCTTTAGTAGTTTTTTCACTACTTGGAAAACCCATGGTATGTTATTGATTGGGGGTCATTTCCAAGTTCCACCACTTCTCAAGCTAGCTTAAGCTTAAGTGAATCATGGAAAGAATCTAAGGACCACCATCTTTCCAAGCTAGGCTCCATTGAAACATGGAGAAAAGAAAGATGCACCATTTTTTAAAGATAAGTTCTATTGAAACATGAAAACCCCATATATATGTTGTAAAAAGACATTTTTGTTTCAACGTCCACCACTTGTCCAAGATATTCTCTATTGAAACATGGTGTGAAGCAAATCTTCACCATTTGTCTAACCTAGGCTCAATAGAAACATGCAGAGAAGAGCAAATCACCATTTCTCCAAGTTGAGATCCATTAAAACATGAACAACCCATATATATGTTGTGCAAGACTAGTTTTGTTTCAAGGTCCACCAATTGTCCAAGCTAGCCTCTATTGAAACATGGTGTGAAACAAACCTTCACCACTTGTCCAGCCTAAGCTTCATAGAAACATGGAGAGAAGAATGATTCACCATTTTTTCAAGTTAAGCTCCATTGGAACATGAAAACCCCATATATATGTTGTGCAAGAGGCAATTTTGTTTCAAGGTCAAGCTAGTCTCTACTCAAACATGGTGTGAAACAAATATCCATCACTTGTCCAAGATTTAATCAAATGAAACATGGAAAGAAACATGCTCCACCATTTTTGCAAGCTAAGCTTCATTAAAACATGGAAAATCCAAGGTGTCTTGTACATCAATACTTTAGGGTTCTTTTTAGAGGTACACCACTGGTCCATCAATCTAGGCTCCACAAATTTTCCAAGCCATGATACATAGATAGTAGGTGGTTCAATCTCAAGTTCCACCAGTTGTCCAGCCTTTAGAGATGCTAGGTGTACCAATTGTCTAAGGTAGGCATCTGAAAATAATATAAAGCTCACCAACCTATTATCCCTCTACCTGATACTCTACCTTATCAGGTAGAGGGATAAGGTTATATATTGAGTAGTGTTCTTTTAACTACTTGATAAACCAATAATATGTTATTAACTAATAACATAATAATATTAATTAACTATGGCATCTGAAAATAATATAAAGTTCACCAACCTATTATCCCTCTACCTGATAAGGTTATATTTTGAGTAGTGTTCTTTTAACTACTTGATAAACCAATAATATGTTATTAACTAGGGATCTTTTTCAAGGTCCACCACTTGTCCAAGCTAGACAAATTCCAACTGAATCATGGAAGCATCTACTACAAGGAGTTTACAACAAGGACCAGAACAATTCCTAGGCCTTGAGGAGTTGAATGACCATTTTTGTGGGTCTTAATGAGATAAACCAAGGGAAGAGTTCGACCCGATATGTCATGTGCATCAAGGTGACTTTGCTATGCTAGTTCCAAATGAAATAGAAATCTATCCAGTTTGGCCTGCAGTGGCTCTACATGACATTGATAATGAGCCTACATCACCAAACTACAAAATAATATTGATTCAATATTGGGCACCTTGTGCAAGAAAGAGTGCGATGATAGATACTCAAGCTTACAACAATTGTTGGAAGGGTTTTTGGGTTGTCAACTTTAAAGATCCCCAAGTGTGGGAAATTGTAGATGCAATTGTTTGGTCTTGGAGACCCAACAAAGAATGACCATTTTCTAAAATTAAGATTCCAAAAAGGCATTCTCAAAAATCCAAAGAAGTCATTCTCACATCACCCACGCTTGGATCAAAGTGTAGATGTGGTATCAAACATGGAGTAATTTATTTAGAGCTTCTATTGTGACTACACAAGTCAATATTCTAAACAAGATCTTTTTTTGTATCTTCATTTGTTTTACATAATTTGGAATATCTATAAGAGTTCATGTGTAGTGCATCCTCTTGACTTTTGGTATTTGTCAACACCACAATCCATTACGATTTTCACTCTATTTACCAACCATAAATCATCATGTTTGCCTCGTATTTTCCCACTTTAAGTGGATAATTCCCAAATTACATGAATGTGGTCAATTTGGAAATTCCCATAATGTGATATTCTTACCAAAATACCTAATATGGTCTTGTAGGTGCTTCTGTATCTACTCCGTACCTATCTATATACACAAATATTTTTCTTTTGTGAGATTGAGACAATAATGATTGTCAATTGTATGTAGTACCATCTCCATTGTTTCCATAATTCTACTAATTATTATGCATATATTTTCCATTAAGCTAAGTAAGTTGCATGTCCTATTGTTGTGTGTTTTTGTTGAGAATCTCAATATAATCCAAATAATATGCTATTCATTTTAGTATTTTGTGGTCTTCAAAGCTTAGTCATTTTTTTATTTTTTTAGAGCTTCTGTTTTTCCTTAGTGACATTTTAATACATCCACTCACAATTGTGAGTTTTGCAAAAAGAAAAAGGATTTTGTGGTCTTGATTATCTCGCTTAAATAATAGCACTACTAGTTGTGTAGTCCTCATTAAATAGTCATTTGATTGTTAACTTCATCTAGAAGCCTAGTAACATTTTGTTTATAACCTCGTTTTGGATCACTTTTAAATCATGTACCTAAAATTGCAAAGGATTTTCCCATATTTTGATTTTGTATAAATATAACGTGCTAAACCTGGTTACCTTTGATGTAAGTAATGACCCCTTCTGGTTTAGATCATTCCCCATCTTGGATAACCTATATTTTTATGGTTTAACTATTGCAAAATGGTTTGTTATCTATACTATGGACATTTTTTAAGTCACTTAATGAGCTTTTTTCTATAGAGACTTTGAATCAATTTCCTTAAATCCTCTTGTAAGGGGCTCTAGTAAGATGGCATCCTTTGGAATACTAGAACTACTGTTGAAAAATAGGGCAAATGCTATTGAAATTTTTGCAGTTGTAATAGTATCTTCCCTAAATGTTTGCCATTGAAATGAAATTTTTTTTTATCAACATATAATCATGGGTGATACCGCTCAATCATAGAAGAATTTCAATCCTATGTCATTGTATACAAATTTTTTGGAATGCTTCATAGTATGGTTTTGTGAGACTATTTAGAGATATAGACTTTTTAGCCTATGACAGACTGATTTGTTTGGGGAAATGAGAAGGTTTGGGATGTTGTATCACATTCATGGATGCCAAGTCATAGTCATCGATATATTTTGGTTGAAGCTACAGATAGTGCAATAGTACATCTACCATCCCCTACCCTCATTCTTGAGATCACAAAGTGGTAATCAAGGGTTTTCTAGGAAACTCAAAAACTTTCTCAATAAAAAAAATGATTTTCTTTTTGGAAATATTGCTAAAAGATTCTTTTAGGATTGTGACATGTTACCTAGTCTGCCTATATAGATTTTTGGCAATGATAGAGTGGAAGGGACATCCCTATTTGTAGCATTATGAAAGGAAACATGGAATAAGACATGCTTATTGAACACTAATTGCACTTGAAAAATGGGTTTTCTGGAGGCTGGAGTGCTCAGTGATCTCATTTTTCATAAACTTCTTCCTATATTTGCAACATCTAGAAAGTACCTAACAGATGTGGAGCTTTTTTGTGAGAATGAATTAGAATAGGTTGAGATGTCAAGCTCAACATATATGACTCCTGGATGACTACCATTGATAGTCATCATCATTGGCATGTCTTGGTGGATACACATATCTTCTCCAGTAATACTACAACTATACTACACCGAGTTGGTCTACATAGTGGAGTGATGGCATACTTATCTACTCACCTCCCTCACTAGAGGTTTACATTAGACCGTTGAACCAGTTTCCCTTTTATGTTGTATTTTCCCTTATGTTTTGTAGAACTCTTATCTTGAGTTAATGAAGAAGAAGAAGTATAGATTTTTTGCCTCCATCTTTGTGTATCTTTTAGCACATATATTATTTAGCACAGTGAAACATGTGTATGTATGTAGATTGTGGTTAGAGGTGGTAGCTGACTATTTATAGTAGGCTACTCAAAAACTTGGTGAATGATTGGAAACATGTCGTTCAACAATGATGGGCCTAACCAGATTTACAGTGAGAAGCTAGAAAGAACAACTTCCATGCTTGGAAGCTCAAAATGAACAATTTCTTTATGGGAAAAGGTCATTGGGACTACATTGATGGAGAGCATGAGACAACACCATCACTACTAGAGGAAGGTGCGAGTGTTGAACAAATTATACTTTTAAAGATTGGAATGAGGGAGCTTGGAAGGTCATGTAATAGCTTTTTGTAAGTGTGCAAGACACTATTATTGGGCATGTACAAGATGCTGATACTCCTAAGGAGGCTTGAGACACTTTATTGTCATTGGATGTGACTAACACAAACGCAAGGAAGCTCTAGGTGAAGACTAAGTTGAATATTGTGTAGAAGAAAATCATTTCCATCAATGACTATTTGTTGAAGATAAAGAGCCTACGTGAGTCACTTGCATGGATTGGTGTTACAGTCGATGATGATGACGAAGTATAATTTTGTCTATAAGGTTTGGGTCCATAATACAAACAATTCAAAACTGACATCCATCTTCGAGAGAACACTCCCTCATTCTCAGATCTTGTGTCCTTATTGTTTGTGGAAGAGAAGAAACTTGAGGAAGACTCCTCTATGTAGGGTGGTGGAAACAATTCTGAATAGGTCCTTTTCAATAATAGAGGAACAAGAAGAGGACGTGGTATATGTCATGGACGAGGCCAAGGAAGAGGTAACCACCGATCACAACAAAAGAATAAAAATCAAGGTCAAAGCATAGGTGATCGAGGAAACTCTCAAGGCAGGGACAATCCAAGAGGTCATGGAAATGTGAAGCAAAATAATGCAACACAAAAATGTAATATGTTGGGGTTGTGGAAGACATGGTCACTTTGAATGTGATTGTCTAGATAGGAGGCAAAAAAAGAAGTATGCAACAACTAGTCTATTGTAATCCATGTACAATGCTCTTGAGTGCATATGCACCAACTGTATAGTTTGCTAGTTTGTGCAGATGTTTAAATAAACACTTGGATCTATTTTTTGCACTTCTATCTATACGTCATCTTTGAGCTTATAATACCTAGTTCCACTGAAATATGTAAATATCTCAGAGTTCCCTAGATCTAGCTTTACTCAAATAAATACGATCTTGGCTCCTATGCTGATATTTTTTCTCATCAAGTACTTATGGACTTTTGAATCTGCATATAATACTTTGTCTCCATTGTATCCATAAAGATGTAAAATTTGTTTTGTTGCACTTGTGCTTGCGCTGCTCTCGTAGCTCTGGTTCACTTGAGTTCTTCTCTCGCTCTAGTGGACAATATTGCTTGGGCCAAAGCAATTTTGGAAATTGGCTCCTCTCGAAGCTCATAAGAGTTTATTAACTCCAGAATAAAAGCGTTAGAATTCATTGCAGTCTTTGAAACGATGAAAATATAGGCTCTGAATAACTTAATCTCCAATTGAATGTGAATTGTGCCCCTGTTCATCCAATCCTAAGCCCAATCTACAATGCAATTTCTTGCCCTTGCTAAGTTGTAGTTGGCACGGTCACTTTTTACGTCTGCCATTCTTTGACTGAAAATGTGGGAAAAGCGTCCAAAACTAAGCTAGGCCAATGATGTTTTCCACCAAAGTGGTCCATTTGAGAGATTTCTCCAGCTTTCTAGGCCATGTTTTGAAGTTTTGAACTATGGCGAGTTTTACAAGTTAGATTTGCCAATTTTCACCCAAATTCTGATCATCTCAGTCTCGAATTGCAAATTTGGCTTGATCGGTCGGGTTTAACAGTTTTTGGTTTTCCTATTCCAAATGGTTTCACTTTCTACTCAACTTTTGACAAGCTTTAAATTTTTCGTCTATCTTAGTTCAATTCGACTGTTCTCTCGCTTTTTTTTTTGGCTATTTTCTTTCTTTTGTGGCTTCTTTTGCTCCCAAAGTGATCACCTCCATGAATTTTTATTTTTTATTTTGTCTCTTTTTCTTTTCTTTTTGGCCCCTCCGCTTTTATCTTTATTAATTCAGTGAAATTTTTAAATTTTATGATTGTTTTGGTATTTTTTCTTTTTTCCAAAAATTATTTTCTATGAGTTTTTTGTGATCTCTATAAATTCTATGGATTTTTTGAGTATTTTTATAAACTTTTTTATTTTATTGGATTTATTTGTGTAATTTTGGGTTTTTTAAAGAATTTTTTGAGCCTTTTGTGATTCTTAATGATTTTTTGGTGATTTTTCTATTCTTTAGTGAAATTTTAAAATCTTTTTTCTCATTTTCATGATATTTTATTACTTTTTAATGTAAAAGAATGTGTTTTTTCCTTTTTTGTTGATTTTTTTGGGTGTTATGTTTTTTAAATTTTTTTATTTTTTATTTTGTGTTGAGTTTATAAGGAAATCTCTTAATAAATAAAATAGCAATTAAAAAATTGAAAATCAACAACGTTACCCTCTCGCTTACCTAACAACAACGAGGACGTTGGCATGCACAACGCGGATGGCGCGAGTGGGGTGGGGCCACACGTTGGCACTAGATGGCAGTGATGGCACGTAGCTTAGGGTAGTAGAGTAGATGGGGCCACTTTGTGTGTGTGTGTGTGTGTGTGTGTGTGTGTGTGTGTGTGTGTGTGTGTGTGAGAGAGAGAGAGAGAGAGAGAGAGAGAGAGAGATTCGTGCCTGGCGATGATGTAGCGGGGAGAGAAAGGGAGAGTAAGAGAGAGAAATCAAGGCCTGCTTTGATGGCCTATGTCAGTGCAATGAAGAGAGAGTGCGGGTCCACAGAGTACACACAAAGAGAGAGAGAGAGAGAGAGAGAGAGAGAGAGAGAGAGATTCAATGTGCTGCAGAGAGTTGTGGACCTTCGTGTGCGAGAACAGAGCATGCGTGGGGAGTAGTAAAGGGAGAGAGAGAGATTAGGTGTGTGGGGGGGTACAAGCGGGGAGGAGAGAGAAAGAGAGAGTAGGCTATTAACCGGAGAGAGAGAGAGAGAGAGAGAGAGAGAGAGTGTGGGGGAGGAGAGAGAGAGAGAGAGAGAGAGAGAGAGAGAGAGAGAGAGAGAGAGAGTTGTTCATCGAAGAGAGAAAAGGAGAGGGAGAGGTTGTCGATAGGATAGAGAGGGAGTGTGGATGTGAGAGAGAACTATTAATCCCGAATCTTGGATGGGAGAGGGTTGAGCTTATTCATTTCTAAATTCACATATGTTGAAATTTTTTATTGTGAATTGTCAACTTGTTCTTCATGTTTCATATGCAATTTGGTTTTGAAGATGCAATGGTAGGTGTTTGTGCTTCTTTCACTCGCGAGCACGGTTAAAGTGATCAACTCATTTATGCAAGTTATCCAAGTGCAGCTAGAAGGATTTCTTAAAACCGATGAAAAGATTATTATGGAAAAATAATATGAGGTTATCCCACCTACAATTCTTTAGATTTACCTCTAAACTTGTGAAAAATAGGGGATGCAAGGGTGCATGGTCGTGCTAGGTCTAGGAGCTCTTTGCTTGTGAGGGACCCGAAGCAAGGAAGCTTAAAGGGGTTGATTACAATCGTTGTAGGATAATAGAAAATCTAGTTTGTTTCTAGCATGAGATTCTCTCTCTCTCTCTCTCTCTCTCTCTCTCTCTCTCTCTCTCTCTCTCTCTCTCTCTCTCTCTCTCTCTATCTATATATATATATATATATATATATATAGCAATAGCATATATGACCAATTTTATGAAAAATGTACAAAAAAGGCACACATTTTTTGGCATAGTTTAGGTTGGAAAGCACTTACGAAAGACAATTCTAGAGCTAGAATCCATAGACAAGCAAATTCCAAGTTTTTTTCAGTTCATAAGCTATCGTTATGGACATAAAACACTGTATGAACTCATTGCAATCCCTTGTAATAATTCTATGAAATTGCTTGGTTAAGAGGACATAAAAAATATCTTGTTATCAATCTAGTGCTAAACCTAATCCCTAATAATGATACGTTACACTAAAATAGCAAGGTAGTATTTACATATTAAACCAAAAAGTTGAAGAAAAATCTTAGTTGTGAAGACATTCTTTCATTTAAGGAATATTTACAAAGTTTTTTGAAGAAATTTATCACTTTTCTACAATTTACAATTCTTTCATTCTTAGTTGTGAAAAAATTCTCTCATTTAAAGACAGTTTACAATTTGTTAGTCGTAAACTGTCTTCAAATAAAAGAAGACTTTATGATCAAAAAATTATGTTTTAAACAAAAAAGCTCTAAAATAAGTCATTAGGTCCTTAAACAAAAGGGCCAATTTACAAACTAAACTAAGACAAAAGGGAAGTCAAGTGAGCATTAAATGAAAAAACCAAGTTACAATGATGGAAAGACCCATTTACATTATAAAAGGAAGATATACTCTTTATAAAGCCTTCCTTCTCAATCAAAGAGGACACCTGTCCACCATCGACAACCTCTATATCAACTACACAAAAGGTGTACATTTTCTCAACCTTCCACTATGGCCTTTTGCAAGCCAATAATAGAATTGGATTTTGACTACTAAGGGAATAGTAGCTTGGCTCTTGAGTCCTTATTGATGACCATGGCCATGGATGCACCTTTGTCTTAGTGGTCAAGGAAAGTGTGCATCTCCATAAAGAGACTTGGATCTTAGCTCTTGACTCTTGATTGATGACCATGACAATGGCTACACACACTCATCACCATGGATGCCTCGTTGTCTCAATGTGCCTCATCTTACAATTCTGTGGCTTTCACTCATTCAAAATATTTGATTGAAAACGAGTGGGAAAGCTCACTTTTAGATTGAGAAATCTATTGAAAAATAGTAAAAGAAGGCTGAAGTTTTTAAAACTATCTTTTGTAAAAATAACTTTATAACTATATATTTATATTTGTCAAAATCACAATTGCAAGTTGATGTATGTACTTAGATCTTCAAAAAGAAATGTACAAAGTAATCTCAAGCTCTTGCCAAGCCTTTTGAGGTATAGCTCGATATCTCCAGAAGCTACAAAGTACCAGACAAAGGAGAGCCTAATATTCATGATCAAGTACTCACCTTAGTGGTCAAGACAACAAGAATTGCTCAATTCCATTGGTCCGAGTTCTTTCTTTCTCCAAGGGCAATTATCACTACCATGTTTTCTTGGACTATCTTCATGAAGCTAGCTATTGAGAGGTCATTTGTGAATATTCAACAACTTTTGGTCTTCCAAACTCGCTGAAAGTAGCAAAATTGAGTAGTTTGTGTGTTACCATATACATGTGGTAGTGATGTGTGTGAACACACTAGGACCGCCGGGGCATTTTTTCCCTCTTTAGGAGGTTTTTTCCCCCGTGCATTGTATATACGCCCATCACTCTAGGGCTATCCATCTTTCCATTGCACACTAAGTAACACACTCTCTATTGTGTGCCTTGAGCTTCCTTCGTCTTCTCCAAGCTGTGTGTGTTTCTCTGCAACCCTAATTCCAACAATTGGTATCAGAGCAGGTCACGTCCTCCCGGGCTTAGTCGCCAGCTGCTCCAGCACACGCCTGCTCACTTTCTCCGATTTCAGTGAGCTTTGGCAAGCGTTCGCAGGTCGACAAATATTTTGGGCGAGCTCGAAGAGCTTGGTCTGCTCAGAATTTTGATTTGGGCTCATTTCGGCCTCCGTTTCCACTACGGGCAGTACTGCACAGGTTATTTCGTCATTTTGTGCAGATTTTCTGTCAGTGCCGTTTTCTGCAAAACAGGTGCCTTACAGTCTTCTACGGTTTGTGCTATATAGCACAAGTTGTTCCCGCTCCATTTCTCCTATTTTCGGGCAATTTTCACATCAGGTGCAGCATTTACCATGGCTGACAACAACAACACAGATGTGTTCAAGATGTTTGCTGCTGAGGACAGGTTGGATGGGGACAACTACCCTATGTGGGCTTATATGATGCAACACGTTCTTGTGTCAAAAGGTGTCTGGAACATTGTGCAGGGCATTGATGTACGTCCTGGTTCTGAAGATGTAGGCGATATTGAGGATGTTGCAGGTCTTGCTGCAAGGATTGCAGCTGTTAGAGTTGTTTTGCCTACAGCAGAACAAGCTCGTTGGGATGTTAAGGATGCGCAGGCTCATGCATTGATTGCGTTGTCTGTGAAGCGCACCATTATTCCTCACATCCGTTCAGCAAAATCTGCAAAACAGGCTTGGGATATTCTAGCAGGTCTTTATGCAAGCCGCAATGAGGCTAAAATTGCTTTGCTGCGTAAAGAGCTAGAGTCGAAGATTATGCATGAGGAAGATGATATGGACACTTTCCTTGCTAGTGTCAAGGATATCAATGAGCAACTCATTTCTGCAGGTGAAGTCATTTCTGACAGTTCCCTTGTGCAGACTGTTCTTGATGCCTTACCAGATTCCTACCAGACTTTTGCTAGTACTTGGAGACTGATGACCCAAGGAAATCCTGAAGTTGTCAAGTTTGATGCATTATGCACATTGCTGTTGCAAGAGTCACTTTCTAGAAAAAACAGGACTAGGCAGCGTGCAGTTGAACAGGCTTTTATTGCTTCTCAAAGAAAGGGTGGTAACAGTAATGCAGCCACTTCTTATGGTTCTGCTGCGAGTGGCAAAAATTCTGTTCCTAATGCTTCTGCTGGCAGCACTTCGTCTGGCAATTCTGGTGATAAGGGCAAAAAGAAGATGCGTTGCCATTATTGTAAAGCCAATGATCACTTGATCAAGTCGTGTCCTAAGTTGAAGGCCAAAGAGGCTAAGAAGAAAGAGGGTGGTTCCACTGCAAATGCTGGTTCCACTACAAATGCAGCCATTGTTGAGTCTTCTGTGAAAGGAGATTGTGATGCTGATGTTGATGCAGAATGGGCTTTTAGCGCAGAGTGCACTTACAATCCTGCTGTCCATGATGCATGCTTGTCAGTTGCTGCAGATTCACATGTGTGGTATTTCGACAGTGGTGCTACAAAGCACATTACCTCACATCGTGAATTGTTTACCTCTCTCGAGTCTGTCCCTCATGGGAATTCAGTCACTTGTGCCAACAACGCCTCTTATCCAGTTCAGGGAGTTGGAAAGATTGTGCTCACTGCTGCTAATGGCAGTTCCTTCACACTTGTTGATGCACTTTATGTACCTGGGATCAAGAAGAATCTATTGTCTGTATCCGCACTTGCTAGACTTGGACTTGTAGTCAAATTTGTGGATGACAGATGTACAGTTCATGATCTCAGTTTTGGTGATGAAATTGTTGCATCTGGGCTTTTGTGCCGTGGG
Source organism: Adiantum capillus-veneris (assembly GCF_014529385.1). Classification (NCBI taxonomy): domain Eukaryota; kingdom Viridiplantae; phylum Streptophyta; class Polypodiopsida; order Polypodiales; family Pteridaceae; genus Adiantum; species Adiantum capillus-veneris. The sequence goes on from NC_140954.1 coordinate 60,275,692, forward strand.
CTGTATAAGCTCACTTTGTATGACAAGTGTGGACAAAATTTTGCAAATGCTGTTGCAGATTCAAGGGCTATTTCAGATGCAAAACTTTGGCATGCACGTTTTGGTCATCTGAATTTTGCCAGTTTGCTGCGTTTGCAGAAATCTGATATGGTTGCTTCTTTGCCGCCTCTTGAAGCACCTATCAAACATGTTTGTGAAGGCTGTATTCTAGGTAAAATGCAGCGTTCTAAGTTTCCAAAGGATGGTTCAGTTAGGGCCACATGCAGGTTGCAGCTTGTGCATAGTGATGTTTGTGGGCCCATGCAAACTCCGTCCTTGGGCAATTACCTGTACTTCGTGACTTTCATTGATGATTACTCCAGGCATGCATGGGTATTTCCGCTTAAAGCAAAGTCCGAAGTTTTTATGTGCTTCAAACAATTTTTGGCTATGGCTGAAAATGTCTCAAAATGTACTATGGGCACCCTCCGTTCCGATCGAGGGGGGGAGTATATGTCTCATGAATTTAATGCATTTCTGGCTAGTCGTGGGATAAAACACCAATGTACAGTGCCTTATACACCTCAGCAAAATGGTGTTGCTGAGAGGAAAAACAGGTCACTAACGGAAATGGCACGATGTATGGTCAAAAGTCAAGCTTTGCCGCATTCTTTTTGGCTTGAGGCCATCATGTGTGCCACTTATGTACTTAACAGGTGTCCTACGAAAGCTTTGCAGTCTATTACTCCATATGAAGCATGGCATGATAGAAAACCTTCTATTGAGCACATGCGTGTTTTTGGCTGTTTGGCATATGCTTTGGTGCCACAAGTGCAGCGCAGAAAATTGGATGATAAGGCTGTCAAATGTATTTTTGTTGGTTATAGTGCTGAAATCAAAGGTTACAGGTTGTATCATCCGCAAACAAAACGTATTTTGGTTTCACGGGATGTAGTGTTTGTGGAAGATTCTGTTCAACCCTTGCTGTCATGTACTAGAGACAGTAATGTAAGCTCACAGGACATTTATGACACTTTGTTGCCTCTTTTCAGTGGTGTAAATACGAATGTAAGTTCCAATGAGGCAAATGTACAGCCTATGGGGGTTTCTGAAAATGTTTTAGAACAGCCTATTACTGATGCAGATGTACATGATGTACTTGATGAGGAAAGGGCTGAAAATGAGCAGGCTAGAGGTATGCCAAAATGGCTGGTGCACACTTTGCGTGACAGTAAATTGGATGCACCTTTATCTAGTCGTACTCGTTCAGGCTCTCGCCATGCATCTTATGCATCAGATTGTTATGCTTTGGCTGTGTCTAGTTTACATGATGTTGAGGAGCCTCTGTCCTTTGATGAAGCACAGAATTCAGAAAATTGGATTGCTGCAATGGAATCAGAATATGATGCACTTATAGAGAATGACACATGGACTTTATGTGATTTGCCTCCTGGCAAAAAGGCCATTGGTACGAAGTGGGTTTACAAGTTGAAACGCAAGCCGGATGGTGAGATCGATCGCCATAAGGCTCGACTTGTTGCAAAGGGTTATGCACAACAAAAAGGCATAGATTATGAAGAGACTTTTGCTCCCACTTGTCGTATGACTACTGTGCGTTTTCTATGTGCATTGGCAGCTCATTTTGGTTGGGATGTACATCAATCAGACATTGTTACTGCTTTCTTGAATGGTGACATATTTGAGGAAGTTTATGTAATGCAGCCTCGCGGTTTTGTCATAAAAGGACAAGAGGACAAAGTGTGCAAATGTAAGAAGGCTTTGTATGGGTTGAAGCAATCTCCTCGTGCTTGGTACGAGAAAGCTGACACTCATTTGGTTAAACGAGGCTTTCGTAACAGTCCAACAGAAAGCACATTGTATGTAAAGCGTGAGGATGATGTATTTCTCATTGTGGTTCTTTATGTTGATGATTTGCTGATCACTGGACCAAATGAGAGACATATTGCTGAATTTAAGGCTGATTTGAATGCTACTTTCAAGATGAAAGATTTGGGGTTGTTGCATCATTACTTGGGTATACAGTTTAAGCAGTGTGATGGTGGTATTGCCTTGTGTCAGAAAAGTTACATAGAGACATTGCTATGTAAGTTTGGACTTGAGGATTGCAAACCTATTGCCACTCCCATGGAAACAGGTTTGAAGTTGAGTCTACATGATGCTGGCGATCCTGCTGATGTCACTCTTTACCAAACTGCTGTTGGCTGCCTCATTTATGTATGCAACACGAGGCCAGATATTCAGTTTGCAGTCTCGCAGGTCAGCAGATTTATGCATAGCCCAGGGTCTAAGCATTGGCAGGCTGTCAAGAGGATTTTCCGCTACCTTAGTGGCACTTTACATCTTGGCTTGTTTTATCCCAAGGGGGGATCATTGCCGCCAGACTTACATGCTTTTTCGGACTCAGATTGGGCTGGTTGTTTTGACACGCGAGTGTCCACAAGTGGTTTTTGTTTCATGCTTGGCAGTTCATGTATATCATGGTTGAGCAAGAAGCAACCTACTGTGGCCACTTCGAGTTGTGAGGCTGAGTACAGGGCAGTCTTCACAGCTACGGTTGAGTGTGTATGGCTCAGACGCCTTATGGCTGACTTGGGTGTTGGACAGGACACTGCCAACACTATCTACACTGACAGTCAGAGCGCATTGGCAGTTGCGAGGAACCCAGTTTTTCATGCTCGCACAAAGCACATTGAGGTGCATTACCACTATGTCAGGGAGAGGCTCTCAGCAGGAGAGATCAGCTTGGCTTATGTGCCAACACAGGACAACCTTGCAGATCTTTTCACAAAGGCATTGTCTCGTGAGAAGCTTGAAGCTTTTCGCAAAGCTTTGTGGACTGATCCTGTCCTCAGGGCATGGCACTTCCCTTTACTCATGTGCCAGCTCTCGTTCACCGCATCACTCCAGGGGGGATTTGTTACCATATACATGTGGTAGTGATGTGTGTGAACACACTAGGACCGCCGGGGCATTTTTTCCCTTTTTAGGAGGTTTTTTCCCCCGTGCATTGTATATACGCCCATCACTCTAGGGCTATCCATCTTTCCATTGCACACTAAGTAACACACTCTCTATTGTGTGCCTTGAGCTTCCTTCGTCTTCTCCAAGCTGTGTGTGTTTCTCTGCAACCCTAATTCCAACATTGTGTACATATTAACAATGCTTGGTTTTTAAGAACAAATCGTTCTTGAAAAACCTTATCTTGTAGGTCTTTTGAGCCTAGAAAGTAGCAAAATTGAGTAGTTTGTGTACATATTAACAATGCTTGGTTTTTAAGAACAAATTGTTCTTGAAAAACCTTATCTTGTAGGTCTTTTGATCCCATTTGCATATCTTACATGCCAAGCCTCTAATACTTGGGTACTCCTTAAATATGTGAGAGGATTCCTTGATTGAGTTTTTGTACCAGAGGACCAATCTAAACCAATACCATTGGCTAGAATCTTGACACCTATTGGCAAAGACCCCCATAGTACCTTCCACAAAAAGATCTTCATTGACAATGGCTACTGTGGATTCCATATGTTATTAGCTACCATCACCCATACTGATTTTGACCAGTGCATATCTCACTACTCGTTGCGGGGCGAGGCCTAATCAGTCTTGATCATTAGATTGTGGTAGATACCCTTGGTTTCTGGTTAAAAAAGGTTCTGCTCGTGACCATCACTAGGATTTCCACTCAGACTTTGGCTTGCAGATAGGTATCAAGCACTTGTATACCCCTTCTTGCCATTGAGGTGAGAAATTATAACTAAGATTGAGGTGTGAAGGTTCTAGACTGAGGAATTGGCTTAGATAGATGCTCGCAATGCAGAATGGCTTGTGAGTATCTCCCTCACTTGTTCAAGGAATTCTCAGGGATTTGTGGCCTAGTACAAAAAAATTGCAAATGGGTTCAAAATAACTACAAGATAGGGTTCTTTCGATCTCTTCCTGGGTCAGAAGAGGTTCAAGAATAAAGTGCTTCTAATCATCACAAAAATTGTTAAATTTTGCTACTTCAAATATGTGTGGAAGGCCAAGCCTACTATTGGGTCTTCAAAAATGTCCTATAAATAGCTAGGTTCATGGAGATTATACAATAAAACAAGGAAACGGTTATTGTAATTGGGAAGCAATGATGAATGGAACATGATAATTGGTGCCACATTGTTTGGTTAGTAGATGGACTTGCTCAGGCTGAAGTTTACTCCATGATCATCCAAGGTCCTCTCTAGGGTCCTTTTCAATATCCTCAATTGAACTTTTGTTCAAGAATCAAGTGCTTCTCCCAAATTGTTATATTCTGCTACTTCAAACATGTGTGGAAGGCCAAGGACTGCTGGGTCTTCAAAGATGTCATAGAAACAGCTAGGTTCATGGAGATTATACAAGAAAGTAGGGAAACAATTATCATAATTGGAAAGCAGTGATGAATGGAACATTACAATTGGTGCCACATTGTTCGGTTAGTAGATTGACCCTTGCTCAGGCTGAAGTTTGCTCCATGATCAGCCAAGGTTCTCTCTGGGGTCTTTTTCAATGTCCTCAAGTGAAATTTTGTGCCAGAGCGCCTATTTGAACCAGTGCCTCTAGCTGGTGTGAAGATTCTAGGCAGAGAAATTGGTCCAGATAGATTCTTGAAAGACCTAGAAGATAGGGTTCTTTTGATCTCTTCCTGGGTGGGAAGGTGTTCAAGAGTCAAGCGCTTCTAATCAGCACCCAAATTGTTAGTTCGGATACTTCAAACATGTGTGGAGGACCAAGAACTATCGATTCTTAAGAAACGCCCTAGAAACATCTAAGTTCATGGAGATTCTACAAGAAAGTAGGGAAACAATTGTTTCCAGTAGGAAACGGATGAACTTTGATGAATGGAACAGGACAACTAGTCCCACATTGTCTGGTTAGTACATGGATGCTTGCTCAAGCTGAAGTTTGCTCCATGAGAAGCCAAGGTTCTCTTTGGGGTCCTTTTCAATGTCCTCTTGTGGCTCCCCTATCAGTTGATGTATTTATGGGACATCATGGCATAAGAATGACAAAAGTTTACAGTTTATTGGTTATGCTAATATACTTCACTCACCTATGTGAGTTTTGAAGAAAAAAAATCTAATTAAGGATATTTATGTATGGTTACAAAACTGATTGCACCAAAACATTGCTTGACATTAACATAGAAATTATAAAATAGAAACTACAATATTTAGAGGAATTAATACTTTTTGCTTTGGCAAAACTCACAATTCGTGAGTGGATTGTATTAAACACATCATAATATTACAAAACCAACCTCAAGCTCGGATTGAGCCTTGAGGTGCAAAAGTTTACAAGCTAGATGCTTATCATCTCACAGTGAGGCCTATCACCACCAAATGTGAACAAAATTTATAGGCTTTACTTACCGTTTTTTGACAACAAGGCATGAGTAGTCTTAGACCAATCATCCAAGTTTTGCTTGCGCCTGAGCGTGCATATTATCACTTTGCTTCTTATATAATCTCTGTGAAGCTTGCCACCTTAGAATCTCATAAACACCCGGCGGTTCCTTGTCTATCCTACATTATGGAAGAAGAAGTACTTGAGATCTTGATTGTTGATGAGGAGGGCAGGACTTCCCAACTTCTTACCTCCAAGGAATAAATTAATCTTGAAAAACCAATTTTCCATGTCCTTTGGACCCACTTGCATATTTTTCCTACGAGGCCTCTGTTAGCCGCAGGCCTAAGGCATAGTGGAATTTATCCTAAGTCGTATTCAACTTACCTCTAGATTTTCTCCTATGTGATTACACAAAGTTTCTATTAACTACCACCCATCCCCACCCCACCCCACCCCCCCTCAAAAGAAAAAAAAAACCAACAAAAAGAACAAGTAGGCCCGGCCAATTTTGCATAAGGGGTTTACTGGGGGGAATAAATGGAGATCTGATGGTGTTTTGGGAAGGTAAAAGAAGGGGAGAGGTGACATGTGGAACATACACAGGAGAGTTGGTTGCTTTCCTTGAATTTCTCGAAAGGAGATTTTGGAGATTGAAAACGGCATGATATTAAGATGGCACGTATTTTTACCTTGATTATCTAAGAGCGATTTGCACAATGGAGAAAGGAGAAGCATGCCACTTGGCATTGGTTTATTGGAGAGGAAACGATAGAAGGTAGAGGCTAAACCTTTGTTTGCACATCTCTCTCTGCACAACACACATGTCGTCATGCATTTAGTGGCAATAGAGATCCAACCACGTAGTTGTGGAGGATGCTCCCACATGTGGAGTGCATAGAGGGAAGGTGTTGACGATGGTGGGGCATCAGCAATAGCAAGCTGGGAAAGAGGATGTGGCACCAGAGGGCAGACATTGTACATATTTGCAGAAAGCTCTAGTTAGTTTTTAACAGATTCTGAAGCGAGGGCCTCTCTCCATATGCAATCACCTGCGCATACATCTTGTGGAGATGAGGCTGCCCAAAGCGGCAGAGCTGGACATCCTAGAGTAAGCTTTCACGAAGCTTTCAAGTGATATTAAGTGTGACATTAGACCGCATATTATAAAGGAGCATAACAGGGATTTGCTTCACTATTTGTATTCAGGCCAGCACGTCGTGGTGATGGTGTGGAAGTATTTGAATGGGTGGGCAGCATATGGAAGCATTTCATTTATCTCCAAGTGTCATGCCAAGGGTAGGACTAGACGGGCACGGCCCGGGCAATGTGCCGGACACACATGCAGTAAAGGGGTCTATATATGGAAGAGGGCCAGGGGCCTATATATAGGATGGTTGGGAGGTTATTCGCATGTCTGTCTACCCGCTAGTCTAACACTGGTATCAGAGCTTAGGGGCGAAGGGCATGGAGGAGTAGCCATGGAGGACTGAAGCCTAGGGCTTGCATGTGGTATTGCATGGTCTCCCTCTCTCTCTCGCTCTCTCATGCAAGGGCAGGCGTTCTATGGAGATGAAGAGGACGAAGTCGAGACCCGCCGAAAAAAGTCGACTGTGTCGGGCGTGGGACTGGCTGCTTGCAAGCCGATGAACCGAGCCGTGTGCAGGCCCGCTTAGCCGGGGAGGGGGCAATTCGAGCAGCACCGAATCAGGAATTCATGAGCTCGCTGTGCTCGCGCTGGGAAAAGGTACGTTTCACGTTTCTGCATCTCTCTCCCTTGCGGCCTGTAGCGGCCTGTGCTGTCTTCCAAGCGGCCGCCATCGCCATCGCCATCGCCATCTGCGCACTGTAGTCGACCCCGTTTCTCATGGGAACGCCCAAGGCCAAGGGCCTTGGGGCAAATAAAAGTATTAAGGGCAAGTGCCCATGGGAGATAATCCCTTCAACGTTCTTCTTCCGCTTGCCTTGGGCCATCGAAGCAAGCCAGGCATATAGGGTAACGTCGATCAACAGCTATGGAATCATATTTCTGCGATATGTCCAAAATTACAGAAATTTTGAGTCCACTTGATTCTATTTGGCGGTTTTCATGGCATGCATAAACATGCAAGGGCATCCGCAAAGGGACCATAGTTGCATGGCCGCATGCAACAGATTTTCAAATGAATTCAGCACTATCAGAGTTGCCGATAGTCGGGATGCCGCATTGAGCATTCGAGGACAATTTTCCAAGGCAATCACGGCAAAGCTCCGACTGGTTGTACAAAATTATGAAAGCATTTGAAGGCACGGCCTTCGTCTGGGCTTCTCCAAGACGATATTGTTGCTCGAGTGGCGGATATGTTTGCCGCGTACACGGACAAACTCCATGCTCATCAGGTTGCCCTTTTCGTACTTCCAAGGATTTTCTTACTCACTATGTGATGATATTTTGCAGACTTATACTTATCGAATTTTCAAGCTTCATCTTTGATGCAACGGCAAGGCCGGTGGCTAATTCGGCTCATGCGTGCACAATTGTTTTGCATGGTTGGATTGCTGATCGGCATCGCCGATTTCAAGGCGACTGGCAAGAGCCGTGAGTTTGGGCTTGCAAAGAAGCAAGGCTTCTCAACCTATACAACATATAACCAGACTATGTGGTGATGCAGACACTAATGCTAGGAGTGGTGATTGTCATGAACAATGGCAATCCAACCTGGCAGGTAAGAGCATTACAGTTCTCACATGATACCACATTGGTTGTGAAATGGGCAAGGCCCTTGACAGCATGAAGTGGAGTACTTATTGTGCATGTGCTTCGTAACTCTCTATGCAATGGAATGAATGATCACGGCTATCATTCATAATGCCAAGCAGCATTTATTGGCAATGAGGCTGGACATAGTTATCTAAAGCATGGCGTTCTCCTAAGTACCTTGATAGAGCACACTCGTCAAAGGTTACATTTTGCTTCAAAGTCAAGGCCAAGGGCCAATTTTTCAGTATCTCAAGGAGATAGGCATGGCTAATTTCAGTTGTAATCGCTCGACAAGGTCGATTCTTTCCGTCATGCTATCTGTATCTCACCAGCAACATCAATTGGCTATCAGTAGGGCTTCAATTTACGCATCTTGCATTGAGATTCCCCGCGTTCGGCATATGCTATGAGCATACAAACTTGGGAAGGATTTGGCAATATGCTTGCAGGTTATTTCATTACGTGTCAGAACGGCGTATATGATACAAGGGACATATATGTACATACGACAGCTCCCACCCGTGTAGCAGATATGGCTATGAGCCATTTTTACGCGAGTTTTTGTTTCTTCCACGGAATCTCGGGCCAACTGGTTACAGCAACGACCAGGTTAGCCAATTTTATGTTCTTTTTCCATGTTTACACCTTTGATTGGAAACTACTGCTTTTGTGCAAAGCAAAGTGCTTTGATGATTTTACATGAAGCAAGGCTTCTCCCTTGTGCCAAGGAACTGCCCAATGACTTGTCATCAAGGGCCGTGGCACACAAGTTTGAAAAAACTGGCAAAATAGGGAATATCACCTCATAGAATTCCTACCAGTTTAGATTGTGCAAGGCACTTATGGTTTGGGCTCTCATGTTTGAGGCCATCACTTTTGCCAAGGGCTTAAGATTATGTATGCACGGCATGCTAGCTAGGTGGAATCAATTCTACCACCTCAGGAAACACGCTTCCGCTATAACACTAGACCCTTTGTCAAGGACAAGATACGTTCTGGATTGTTTTTGGGTTGCTGTCAAACACAACAACACTTAAAAGAACCTAAAACTTGGACTTAATTCAAAGGCAACGTGCTATCATTAAGTCACACTGGTGTAGTCACAACCACATACATGGTAGGTGGGTCAGTCTGTGACTTGTTTGTGTTTTTCTGCTACCTCCCTCAATGAGAGAGTCGTAGCAAAAACCTGTTGCATGCTTATAGGATAAGTTGCACGTTAGACATAAGATGCACAAGAGCATGGCAATCAAATATACAGGTCATAGTCGTTAAGGAATGTTCCTCAGCCCAGCATGCTCTTCTTCTTCTTCTCTCTCTCTCTCTCTCTCTCTCTCTCTCTCTCTCTCTCTCTCTCTCTCTCTCTCTCTCTCTCTCTCACACACACACACTCATAATAATGAGAACTTTTTACGAATATTTGGATACATGTTTTTCTCTTTTTGCTCGTGAGTCAGCCTAAGCCAAGGTGCTTTAACTCTCAGCTAATAATCGGCTAAGACGCCATCCAACTTAGTCTGCATCGGTTTGTCGATTGAACACTAACTGACATAAGGGCTATGAGCCACACAGGCTAAAAGCCATTGTCAGACCTAGGGTAAGATCCCAATGCTCACATTTCTTGGATGATTGTTCTCCAGCTTGAACAGATTTACTCAGTGAAGTCCCCATCAATGTCAATGGCCAAAGCAAGAGTCTCACCATTCCAGATCTTTTGGGTGTTCTGTAAGCACAACATGTTTTTGGTGCGACACTCGAATTGAGTTTCTCACATCAGCTGATCTCTACCACAGAGTATAGATGCAGCAAGCAGTTGAGATAGCATTGCTGTCCATAAGATCTAGGCATCTCACTTGTGTGGATCTCTTGCTCTCTCTATCGCACTACGAGTGTCTAGGGCAGCATAGTTTTTGGGTAAGACCCAGTGGGTGATTGCTGAATCACTCTATCGGACATTGAGGATCACAGTTTGATCTATTCCCGTTGCACTTTCAAGGAAAGAAGTCCGGAACCTACCACGTGGTAGTGGACAAAGTCAACTTTTTCTGTTGATTCCAGTCATTCTGTATATGGTTGACTATGTTGATAACCGTTACCTGCTCATTGAGCAGTTTCTACACAGGGTGTTACCAAGGGGTTTGACTACGTAGATTCTAACCAACGGGTTTGGATTGCGAAGGCAACACCCAGAGTTTCTAGTGCAATATTGTTTGGTCTTTTCAAGTCGTACAAATACACTTGAATGTTTCAGAGCCATGCCAAGGGCATGTCGAACCAAAGTATTTTGGGCCGTCGTCTCCAATATACATTATGATGTTATGAGCCCCCTTGTCGCGTTCGATTTGGCACATGTTGTCACATGGAACATGACATGGTTTAGGAACTCAAGGAGTTCAATTCAGCCAGTGTGGAGCATGATAATGAGGGTCCCTCTCACTCTTGTCGCAGAGTGTTAGCAGTTACCTCCACACACAAGTACAGCTCGTACTTGATGGATGTCACTTTTCCTGACATCCTTACTTGAGACATATTCCACATGTGGAGAATATGAGTCTCTAGGACTGACACTGGCGCCCAATTCTTAATGATGTGTCGCGACGAGGTCCCTAGGTGCTGGTCACATCCGTTCATTAGACCATTCGAAGCACACAGTATCAGGTACAATTTCAGTGGCCAGAAATTGTCTCATGGTTGGTACCTAGGTGTGACCGGGTTGTCACATTCTATTATGGTCGAACTTTTGCTGCAAACTATGCTACGTTCATGAGCAAGTCTCATGGTTGGTACCTAGGTGTGACCGGGTTGTCACATTCTATTATGGTCCAAATTTGTTACACGACTTTCACGTACGTACCGTGGAAAGTCTCGTCATGGAATTGCGGTTCGGATATGTTTGTGTTAAATGCATGCACACTAGGTGTTATGGGCCCTAGTGTTTAACACAAATTTATTCGGAGCGGCATGCAAATTCATGGACATTATTGTTTCTTCAATTTTTTGCCCTGCCATACAAGGTGATGGCTGAGTATGGGTGTTCGTGATTGGCTGCTTGAAACTCCAATCTGCTTTCAACCTAGTGGGTTGTCTCCATTCCATATCGAGATATGGCTGGATACTCAATGATTGAGTCATAGTATATGGCTATATGGCTGGATACTCAACGATTGAGTCATAGTTTGTCGTCAGTCATGGACGACTGTCTCTAAGTGATTGGGGGAAAGCACCTCACATCTTACTGTTGCTATTCATCCCGCGTAGGATGGGTAGCTTACACGAATTCTATTTAGTACTAAAGGATATGCAAAGTGCATCCCTTAGTAAAGCACGCTAAAGGATATGCTAAGTGCATACGTTAGCAAGAAGTGAAACAACTAGATCGGTTACCTTTCTGGTTTGGAGTTTTCTTCATATGATGAAAGGCATGTGACGGCTTCTAGTCTCTGCCTATTATTCTCAAGTTATCAACCTTAATCATCAGTTTGGATGAGGTTGACTATTGGCAAGAAACCACCGCAAGTCAAGGACTTGGTTGCTGCTGATGAGTATGTCAGCATAGTACTTTCATGGAAAGATGAGCCGAGGTTATATTGCACATTCCAATACCTTCAGAAAGTCTGAAACCTGGGTATGCATTTAAACACCTCTTAGTTGTGATAACTCGTTTAGCATTCTCAAGTGAGTTCTAAATGGAGCCTTCACGCTCTTTTGATTATGAGTCGGTTAACCAAGACGGTTGCACAGGGACAACAATGTAGAAAATCAAGATGTTACTCTTGATTTCATTGAACGGGACCAATGAACCGGGTTCCGATTCAACGAACCATTGGATCCATGAGGGATGCCACGGTGGAAAACATTCGTGTTCTTATGAAGATACCACCACTTGTGTTTTCGAGGACAAAAACGCTTCTCCAAGGGGGGAGTAAAGTCATGCCAAGGGTAGGACTAGACGGGCACGGCCCAGGCAATGTGCCGGACACACATGCAGTAAAGGGGTCTATATATGGAAGAGGGACAGGGGCCTATATATACGATGGTTGGGAGGTTATTCGCATGTTTGTCTACCCGTTGGTCTAACAACAAGGAGTAGCAGAACATGGGAACTGCATATCACCTTCTACAGCTTGGATTGGGGCATGGTGTGGATTGAACATTAGACCGCATATTATAAAGGAGCAGAACAGAAATTTGCTTCACTATTTGTATTCATGCCAGCACGTCGTGGTGATGGTGTGGAAGTATTTGAATGGGTGGGCGGAATATGGAAGCATTTCATTTGTCTCCAAGGAGCAGCAGAACATGAGGACTACATCATCACCTTCTACAGCTTGGATTGGGGCATGGTGTGGATTGAATCTATGAAGAACTCGAGGGCAACAAGAAAGGCTACAATAGAATCATCTTCATCCAAGCAGTGATAGGGCAGAGATGGGGCAGGGATGACCGGCATAGAGATCCAACCACGGAGCTGTGGAGGATGCTCCCACATGTGGGGTGCATAGAGAGAAGGTGTTGGCGATGGTGCGACATCAGCAACAAGAAGCAGATGTTGAAGCGAGGACCTCGCATTCATCCTGTGGAGATGAGGCTGCCCGAAGTGGTGGACTGGACATTCTGGAGTACGCTTTTACGAAGCTTGCAAGCGATATCAAGTGCGATATTAGGCCGCATGTTATAAAGGAACTGAAGAGGGATTTGCTTCACTATTTGTGTTCAAGCCAGCACGTCGTGGCGATGGTGTGGGAGTATTTGAATGGGACGGGCAACATATTAAAGCATATAGTAGCAACGGAATTTCCAGGATTGTGGGTTGAGGAGGCAAGGATAGAGACGCAAATGGAACTGTTTTGAGCTTTGCAAGGACATTTTATGGCGCAGGAAAGGATGCAACAGCGGCTTTCAACGGCGTCGAATTGTTGGCGAGGGCATGGGGGGACAACAATTGTCCCCATGGTTTGTCCTTGCAGAGATGGCCATATACCTTTCTTGTCAAAGATCCTTCTACGGGCACCGGTAGACCTGCTCTCATACCCCATTTGGCCGCTGATGCTCCTCCAGATGAGGTCCTTGACTACAACCCGCAGGTCAGTCATTAGTTGTATAGAGAGGAAGGTATCCTTTCATGCATGGAGGGTGGATGTGGGCCATTGGAGATAGACCAAGGATTTAGCACATTGCAGAAGCTATGTTGCAAGTTGCAGTCTATTGTATCAGGACATGAGGCAGGTGCTATAGGGACGGCCATCAACATCTAGACAGGCAGTGCATTGATGGCTTTGTTGTGCGATGGTCGAAAGGAGGATTTGGGTCAAAAAAACAAGACAATCTTGGAAATCACAGTGAAGAGATGGACAAACCCTATAGAAGACACAAATTGCGGCAACATGTGGTTAGGGTCATTGCCCTGGCCTTTTAGGCCCCCGACTTGGAAGTGTTGGAGAGGCTTTGAAAGGCAAAAAAAATCACGCTGATATTGTCGGTTAGGTGTTTTTCAAAAAGATGTTGTGCTTGGCAATGCCGTAGTGTGGACTCTTGGAATGCACTGATTGCAAGATTTTCCCCAAGGGCTAGAAAGCTCTAGTTTGTTTTCAGCAGATGCAAAGCGATGGCCTCTCTCCTGATTGTAGGATTTGCTCCATAAGGTAGGACCAAAAAGCTATTTTCAGCAGATGCGAAGCGAGGGCCTCTCCCCAAAACTTCTCGAGGAGCTTCGTATCGGGAGTGTCGACTCTTGAAATGCACTAATTGTAGGAGTTTTTGCACAAGGCAGGGCCAGAAACCTCTAGTCTGTTTTTAGTGGATGCAAAGCAAGAGCCTCTCTCCTGACTCCAGGATTTTCCCCATATGGACAGGACCAGAAATCTCTAGTCTTTTGTATAGCAACTACAAAGCAAGGGCCTCTCTCAAGATGCAATCACCTACGCATGTATCTTGAAGGCATGTGGCTCTATGTAGGATGCTGAAAAGTTCTAGATGAGCTCCCTGCTCGGGATGTTTTCTCTTGGATTGTGTTGATTGTAGGATATGAGCAACATGGCTATGGCAAGGAAGCTCTCAATTGTTTTCACCAGATGCAAAGCAAAAAGGGTCCCTCTGCAAATTTAATCACCTATTATGCACCTTGTGGGCCTTTATCTATTTGTATCATATGAAATCGAACACGACGTCTCTCCATATATAATCTCTATGCAGTGCAAGACATAAACTTGGGAAAGTTTATTCATGATGAGGTCGCTAATCAAGGGACATGTTGTGCTTAGAGGTGCTTTGGCTGGTATGTATACCGAATCTATCAGTCTCACAAAAGCTCAAAATATTTCGGATCAGCTTCTTACATAGAAAGTGGTCTCTTAAAATGTGTTGGTTGTGGTTGCTACAAAGGGAGGTAGGAATGTCAACAGCCATTAGGAAATCGGCTGAGCAGTGACGGTGAGGACAAGGCTCCACGCCACGTGAACATGGCTTAAACACGCGAAGTGGAAGGACAGGTTGCATCTTGAAGGCTTGTGACATTATGCAAGATGTTGACATGGTTGAGAAAATTTATGATAGCATTGTTTGTTAGAGGCTATTGGAGAAAGAAGTGCTTGCTAGTGCTTTGGTTGATATGTACACCAATGTGGTGTGGTCATGAAAGGACGGGAAGTTCTTCATGGACTTCTTCTTTGAAATGTCGTCACTTGGATGTATTGATTGCATTTGTACATGAAGATGACAAGGTTTGAAGAATTTTGTTTTGCCAACAAAGGGATATATGGACAATACACCACGACATGGCAATGTGGAATTAGACATGTCTTCATAAAACATTGATAATGAGTTCTTCCTTGTACAATTGAGTATTTTTGTAAATAAAAAAGTACCTCCAACACTAGAGGAGAAGCATAAGTCCCCCTAAAACATTGGAGGGGATAAAAGTGGCTGGGGGAAGGGCACTATCCCTACGGTTTTATTATAAATGTGGAGAACGGTGCCAATTTTACACCATACATATGTATGGTTTTTTCATTTTTTTATGGGAACAAGCATCGCAATGCACAAAATTCACCTCTCCATCTTTATTATATTGTGCTAATTTTCAACTCCATTCATCTTTTAATGCAAAATCTCATATGTGATGCGAGGTTGTAGAGATTCTGGTGAAAGCTTTGAGAAGATATGCTAACAAGCCATCGACACAAACTATGCCATGAGGTAAGAGCCACACCATTATCACTTTTTGAATTCTTACCATGTGCACAATAAAGAAATCAAGGCAAACTAGTTGCTAAACGCACTATCTCTCTCTCTTTGCCCTCACAATCTGACCAAAGCTCGCGCTGTCCCACACACCTGGCATCTCCATTAGGACTGCTTTCCCCTTGTTGGACCACACAATCTTGCCTCACAGCGCTTGATGATACATCTCCTTCAACGCAATGGAGCAGACTGCGATAGTCCAGGATGGTAGGCAAGAGCGGGAGCTTTGGTTGGGGGGCAGTACACTGGAGCAGTTAATGGAGACGGTCCGACTGACTGCAGGTTTGACTGACGTGAGAGAAGTCAATATGCAGGCGGACAAGGGGATGCTCGGGCGGACAGAGAGAAAGCGAGATGTTGTCTGAGGGCAGAGATGCGCAGTGATGGAGGGGGGGGAGCACACACGGAGGAAGAGTCGGTCGGTCTCTCTCTCTCTCTCTCTCTCTCTCTCTCTCTCTCTCTCTCTCTCTCTCTCTCTCTCTCTCTCTCTCTCTCTCTCTCTCTCTCGCGCGCGCGCGCGCGCACGTATTGCAGTCCGGACTTGACCAAGGCAACAACCTGAGGGAGCGTACATGTCATCGACTAAGGAGGGTGGCGAGCTGAGGTTGCAATGCGGGGCTGCAATGGTGGATGTGTCCAGGCAGAGATAGGCTCCTCTCTCTCTCTCTCTCTCTCTCTCTCTCTCTCTCTCTCTCTCTCTCTCTCTCTCTCTCACGTGTAGGAGCAAAAGCTAGTCTCACTCACTTGCAGCAGGCAAGGCGGCAGGCATGCGGAGAAAAAGAGAGCCATTTTCTTCTTGAAGGCATGTTGGACGAGGTGCAGAGCAGGTCTGCATTGGAGGCAAAGCAAGCAGGCATCGAAGGGTGCAATTGCGACAAGAGAATGGAGACGTCATTGAGATGATGACGACAAGGGCTTGATCTCCGACTGAAGGTGTGCAAGCTGGAGAGGGGTTCATGCACTTGAACGCGGCCCCAAGGCCTTTTGCTTCTAGATTTGCAAGATTCGGAGGAATCTTGGTGGCTAATTAATTAATAGAACTTGAAAGTAGACCCAAGTAAGCATATCCACACAATACCTGATTTGGTATTACACCTATCACATCAAACTATGTGCTATATAGCGGATAGCTCCATGTAAGATATGATACTAGCCACCTTTTGCATACGCTCATTAGCAAAGAGTGTGTTCCCCACTACCTTGATAAAATTACATCAAAAAAATAGTGTTCTCTATGTTTCACACACTCGTTACTTTTTGCTCATTATTAATAACTACTTAGGCATCTGACCTTCGAGACGGGATAATGGTAAGAAAGAATCACACACGAGGAGAGGGGTCAAATAAGAAAACATCCTTATTGTGACTTTTGAAAATTAAAAAACATCCTTTTTGGATGTGGCTATTGGGGGGAGGAGAGAATAACAAATTAAGAACATAATCGAGAAGTTCGTGAAGAAAGAGAGGTCATTTTGGACTGCTTCACGCATGCATGAGCGAAGGCTCCCAAACACTAGCCTGCTCTTCTCATGTGACGGCCTCAGCATTCACACGTTTGGTTGGGGGGCCATAGGTGGTTCGTTTGGGGGTCGCGTGGTCATGGCGGGCTTGGTTTTGCTCGGATTGCAGGTGTAGAGGCCGGCGGGTGCGGTGATGGTGGATTGCTCGCAGGGGTTGCTCCGGGGAAGGGGCTTCTGACTGTTGCCTCCCTACTAGTAGACGATGTTTGCGGTTCAGTTGAAGGCGTATGTTTGCAGATCGGTCTTGGTGGCATCCAACCTTCTCTTGGTTGCAGGGTAGAGGGTTCTTTCAAATGTGCAGAGTATGGGTGACAACTAGGCATGTTGGGCCTCCTATGTGGGGCTATTTTGTGGTAGTGGAGACGACATGAGCGACTTTCATCCTATGTGGGGCTATTTTGTGGTAGTGGAGACGACATGAGCGACTTTCATTGTGGGTTGTTTTGAAGGGGTGGGCTCCCATGAAGCCTAGCTCTAGGTTGCTTGCCAAATTTGTTCCTGTTGGACGAATTCGCTGGTTGGCTTTTTCAAGTAAGTCTTTTGTATGGGCTATTGTAGATTCCTATGATGGACGGTTGGGCACTATCTTCCTTGTGTGAGGAGGTGGCCAGTGGTGGCACCCACCTGGCTCGTGCCTATGTATATTCGTGTAACGTGTCTTTGTGTATTGCTCTGGGTAAAGGCTCCTTGCAAAAGCTTGGGACTAGTTGGTTGATTTTAATGGTGTGGTGGGTTAGGAGTCCCTCTTAAATCCCAAACGGTTTGATCTTGTTGGTATTCTAGGTGGTATTGATGGTCTACTAGATGCTCTTGCTCGGCTTGTGAGCAGACCCATTGTTGTTATTTTTTGGCTTGTCGAATGTGATCATTCACAGATGTAAGTTTTCCAAAAAAAAAAAACCTTTGAAAAACCTCTGTTGAGCTTCAATTGCATAAAAATCAGCAGGTTACAACCTTCCCTAACATATCCTTTGCACAGAGTTCTCTAGAAGATAATACATCAAAGGGGGGTTGCAAGAGCTCGACTACATTCACATCCAAATCTTAGTTTATAAACTTATAATTTTTTACACAGTAGCTTCCATTGACACAATTCTAGAACAACATTGGTGTCTAGAGGATTCCCCTTCTTTTGAAACAAAAGTTCATTTTTGGAACTCCAAATTGCACTCAACACAATAGCTCTTACAATGCAGATGTATGTCAGAACATGTAATTTTACCCTACTACACACGTCTCTCTCTCTCTCTCTCTCTCTCTCTCTCTCTCTCTCTCTCTCTCTCTCTCTCTCTCTCTCTCTCTCTCTCTCTCTCTCTCTCTCTCTCTCTCTCTCTCTCTCTCTCTCTCTCTCTCTCTCTCTCTCTCTCTCTCTCTCTCTCTACCAATACTATAATGTTGATGTGTCTAGACCCCATAGACAAGTCTCTTCTAAAGAAGGGATTTCCCAGATGAGTGAATACCCACTTGCAAATAGAGCCCTTGAAAGCTCTGATTTTTGGACAACCCCAAAACAAGTGTGTGAGGCATCATTTGGGTGCTTTCATCTGACACATATACCTTTGGCTAGACCTCTTGCTTTAGCCTTGTCCCCAATGGGGATGAAACCAAAAAGAATTCTCCAGATGTTGCCCATCAATTGTCTCCATTTTCTTGCAGCCCATTTCTTGGACCAGACTCTGTTGAGGTGATCTATCAAATCCGCTGAAGAGCAAAGCTTTTCATAAATTGCTTTTCTCTTGGGAAAGCAAAATAAAATTTCTCCATGCCATTTCCAGTCTTCCCAATCCAATGGTGTGGATCAGGGAGGAAGGGTAAGGTTTGAGATTTTTTGAAGAATTCCTCTGATGAGGGTTTCCTCTTGGAGCGATAGATTGTTGCAGAGCTTTAAATTTTCAAATGAGCTCCACTCTCCTTTTTTATAATCCCAAAGAGAATACAGGTTGACAAAGCCCTTGTTGTTAAGGTTCGTGGCTATTTCTATCCAGTGGTTATTAAGCCCTAGGCCTTCCATAATGGGTCCCCATGGGGACCATGCCGAGCAGTGCGTTTCCAGTATCTTATCTCTTCCTTCCAATTGAGTGTATCCATTGCTTTACAATATTTTGAATAAATTTCCCAGTAAAACCTCCTATTTGAGCCCTAGCTCTGAAAGGGGGAAGAAGCTTGTTTTGTATGTTGAGGTTGAACCATGAACCTCCTTAGACCTCATAGGGGCTACCATTATCATTTCCTTTGCCATCATTGGCCAACTCTCTTCAGAGTTTGTAAGGGCGTACAAAAATTTGGCACATAAAGCTATATCATGAGTGACAGGGTCAAGGATGCCAAGGCCTCCCTAAGCTTTTGCTTTAGCAATCGCCAACCATTTACCCCACTGCCAAGGTTTGCTAGTAGAAAGCTTCTTTCTCCATAAAAATTCTTTGATTGGTGTCAAGAAGGAATTCCATTTTTTTGGGATAATTGTTGGAATGGTAACATGAATAATATATATGGAATGAAGACGGTGTTAATTATCAAGGCTCTATAGCGACGGGGAAAAGATGAACTGCCATTGTTTCATTTCCTTTTTGATTCAAGAACCCAGTCAAAGGTAGTCTTATGAGTAAGTCCTTCCCCAATAGGCATACCCAAGTGACAAAAGATGTTATCTTTATCCACTACCTCTTTAGTTCACCCTAAAGAATTGAAATTATCCTCCTTTGTCAGTGAGATAAGACTTGATTCTTCTATGTTGCACTGAGATCCTGACGATGTGGAAAACACCTAGACAATCTCCAAAGCTTTTCTAACATTATCTCCCTTTGCTTGAAGCAAGATAACTGAATCATTAACAAACATCTTCACCTGGAAATCATTTGCCAATTTGGGTTTGAAGCCCTTTAATCTCTCTTTTGCAGCTGTTGGCTCCATCATAGCAATAAGTGGGTGGGTGAAAGCTGCAAACCAGAGTGGCACCAAAGGGCACCCTTGCCGAATGGATCTTTTGACATCAAAGCTACAAACTATTCTAGAGTTGAATAGTAGTTCAAAAGAGCTCCCTTCACCAAGAGTGCTAACATGTTGACAAATTCAAGGGTCAAATTCCAAAGTCTACAATGTTTCCTGAACAAATAACCAAGTTATCCTATCATACGCCTTATCCATCTCCAGAGTTGAAGCACGATACATTCTTGTTTCTTGAACTTGCCATACTCCATCGCTATCATTGCAACCAGGATGTTGTCATATATTGATCTCCCTTTAATAAAACCATGTTGGTGGGGAGAGATGACATCTGCTAACACCGAGGTCATCCTCTCAACGATGAGTTTGGCCAACACCTTTTAGACCCCTGTGATCATTGTGATTGGTCTCTAGTGCTTGAGTTGAGAGCAAGTTAATTGCTTGGGGATGAGTTTAGTTACTCCTTTTGTCACCCCTGATTCAAGCTCACCTTTAATAAAAGCTCTGTTGACCATATGCAAGAAAGAAGAGCCCAAAAACTCCAATAACTCTTGAAAAAACTTGGTCGTGATACCATCCCATCTTGGTGACTTTTCTTTGTAGAGATCTTTGAGAGCCCTCAAGAATTCCTTTAGGGTAAAGGGTCTCTCCAAGTCGCTAGCCCGGTTAGAGTCCACCAATGTAGGGTGGCAAAAAAATTCTTAGTCCTGGCTTTGCTGATTCATGGAGAGGGAGAGTCCTCCTTTTCAATGATTTGGGTGAGATGATCAAGCATCACTTTGCTCATCTTATCGGGATCGTTAATCTAGACTCCTTGGTTGTTGGTCAAAGAAGAGATGATACCCTTTACCTTGATTGATCTAAGCAGTGAGCTTTTGTTAGCTTCCTCCATCTTAATGAACCTCTCTTTGGCTTGAAGCCTAAGGAGATAAGTCTCCTCCATTTCCCTCTCCTGCAATGTCTACTTGATCTTCAGCCATTCATTGTGATCTTGGCTAGAGGACCTGCCTTGCATTTTCTTGAGGCCTAACTCCTCAAATCTATATTTGAAGAGTGATATCGCCTGGCTGTTATACTTTTTGATCATAGGCCCTACTCTCTTGATTGTAGTTTGTATATTTTACTTAATCTTTTTCATACATCGATCCTTTCTAGGGTGATGTTCTGATTCATCTCTTCCACAGTCCTAAACAGTAGAGCCTTAAAGTGAGCGTCTTTGAAATAATTTGGGAGCCAAGGAGACTAAATAATTCTCATTGGATGGGCTTTCAGGGATTATTGGTGTGACTCTTTTCATCTCCACCACATTAACCTGCACATCGGTGTTCTCTTTGTTGCAAATCATGGTCTCTTTCCCCTCACCTACATTTGTGACTTTGTTATTCCTTATATACACCACAGTCTTTTGTGCAGTTGATTCCTTGACAAGGGATTGATTGTCATCCCTTGAAGCGTCATCTTGCATTGTAGGATTGTCACTTAATTTTTCCTTCAAGGGGCAATCCTTGGCAAAGTGCCCAAATTTATTACATTTGAAGCACACCCCGAAGTAGCTTCCAAAATTAAGGGCAATTGTAATTAGGCCAGCTCCACTATTGATCACCATTCTTTTTGGGGGTGTCTTAGAAACATTCCATCCTATGAAACCCCGATTGGAGGTTCTTCCCAGACCTCTCTTGTTAGTAACAAACACAGGGTTGCCCAATTGGCTAGCAAGCAACCTAATATTATCCCAAAACCAACTAGGCAAGCCCGCGAACTCAACCCACATAGGGTGTACCCAATCTCAGCAGAGTCAAGAGACAGGTTCCCACAGAACCACGTAGATAATGGTCCTATTAAATATTAGGGAACCTTTTACAAGGATCTTTGAGACATCAGCATCCTCCTTGAACCTCACTGAGTAGAAGATACTTTCAATTTGCTGCCCCATGCCCAAGAATTTGAGGTCCTTGAATCCATTGAATCAACTCATACCTATTCAGAACTTTCCCACTAAATCCAAACACAAGTGTTCATTTAGCCTGCAAAGCTAATTGCTTCTTGATAAGTGATGGTGGAATTGCAATAGTGATTGCCTCCACTACGTCAACTTATTGCGGCAAAGACTTCTTCAGAGCGATGAAGGTGCGATCCGCTAGGCTTTCCTCACAGATTCCATTGTAATCAACTTGCGAGCTAGATCTTTTGTTCCCATTTGAACGTGCTTCTATTTGTCTGTTAACAAATTTTAGTTCTTTTATGAGTCGAGCCTTTTCATTTTTCAATTTCTCATGACCTTCGTCCCTTGGGGCCTCAATAGAAGTGACTTTTGCATAGTCTTTAGAGCTAGTACCCTTCAATATGCTTGCGAATGATATTTGTGGTTTGAGAGTTGCAGAGCCGGAGGCCGTCTTGTTTCCACTCGTAAAGATCAAGCCCTGAGGAACAAGTACTTTGAGGGTCTTCACCTTGAATGTAAATCCTAGCTTGGTCGCACTCTTTTTCATTGTCTACAGCAGAGAAGACCATTTTTGTCAAAACAACTTTTTTATCCACCAGGGATGGGCTCCTTGGTGACCTTTCACTCAACCTTGAGGAATCATGTGAGGGTTGCAAAATAAGACCACTCCCCTCATCCATCAGTATGATCTCCTCATGCGACATCAATTTTCCCGTTGCGAGAAACTGCGAGAATTTAATGATATCTTCTTCCGTTGGAAGAGACTCTACATCCATGGCAAGCAAGGCTATGGAGCGAGGCCTATGGGAAGGGGGGGGGGGGGGGGGGGGGGGGGGGGAGAGGATGGTGGGAACAAGCCTTGCCCAAGGACCAAGGACCAATTGAGCACCGAAGAAGTGAAAAAAAGAGGCACACCCAAGATAATAAGAGATAATGCCGAAGAAGAGAAAGATTTGAGTGCCTAAGATAAGTAGACTAGAATGCTGGGATAATAAGCGCAATAAATACACTGAAGATAAATTACCTGTGAGCAGCAAAGAAGAGAAAAATATCAGGCTTTGCGACTTGGCGAGACAAAAGCCCCACTGTTAACTACACCCAAGGCGATGCCCTCTTGAAGACAATAGAGTGAGAGCAAACTTAAAAAGCACCCAAAAAAGCTGTAAACTACAAGCAGGCTCAAGGTAAGGCCCATGCTAGTTGAAGCGGTCTTCTTCTCCGAAATCCTTCAAAGCCCTCAGACTAAGATCGTGACCCCCTCAGACTTTCATCACAACCCTCAGACTTTCATCGTGTGAGACCCACGATGAGACCCAGTATGTTGCTACAGTCTTTTTATCATTTCTTTTACAGATAATTTAACATGATCCTTTCTTTCAGTTGAAGGTAAAACTCAAGTATTTCAAGACAAAGGGTTTTCATTATAAAGACATTGATATTTTTTTAAGGGCAAGGCATCGTGCAGGCGACAGATGGATGAGAGAGATGAAGACGCACGCATCACTCATCGCTCAATGGCAAGGCAAGAGTGGACAAAAGAGAGGGTGGTTGTAGTTGTGGTGCTATTCATCATACCCTTAGTAGAATGGTGGAGCATCCCTATATCCCCGCTATCAGACAAGACAATAGAGGCCAATTCCTTGACTCTCTCTCTCTCTCTCTCTCTCTCTCTCTCTCTCTGTCTTTTCGCATGCAAGATCTGCCTTGGTGTGGGTCTTGTGTGCTTCATGTCATGTTCTTGTGCTTTGCCTACTTGTTGGCATGGTCATGCGCTGCAGGTAGGGCTCAATTGAGCCTATCTTGGTGTTGCAAGGGCCTCCATGGACAACTTTTGTTTGCATCACCCAGTTGCTCACTATCATCCATGACCTTGGAGCTCATTGATAGTCGACACAGTAGGTGTGTTGAGTAGGGATGGCATGAGAGAGAGGATGATGCTCACAATGCAGAGGGTGAGCTTGCGCAGCTCACACAACAAAGAGAATGCAAGCGGTCGGTATGGTGTGCGATGCAGGCAAGGCTACAGGATGAGGGAAGAGAAAGAGGGGCAGAAATTTGCAAAGCCAACCATGGCAAGAGACGGGGCGAGGGGGGTGGGTCTATGTTCAATGGTGTACCCTGGTTTGAGGCAAAGTGATCACCAAGCATCCCTTGTCATCTAGGAGTGATGGTGGCCTGCTTTTCTCAGACTTCTGTGAGAGGTTGCATGAAGTGCACAAGGGCTATGGTAGGCTTTGCGAAGACAGATGCAGACAAGGTGATGGTGGGGTGCGCGGCCCGAGGGGGGGGGAAGTTACTGTTCTTTTCCTTTTGAATTCAGAGAGATGATGCAAATCATGACTTAATTAATTAATAAAGTACGAAGTGGACACAGTGTGCACCCATGTCTTCTTAATAGGAAACTTGAAAGATCCCTTGGGCTTTGGGCTTAGGAGAAAGCAAGGGGCAGACTTTTCCTTAAAAATCAGTAGTATGTATACCCCTCAAATTCCAAATTTTCCCTTTTATCTGTTTTGGTTGGATTCTTCATTCTACCCTTTATTATTTTTTGACAATTGAGATCCCTTTTTGGCTTTCTAAAAGAAACCCTTAGTGTTGGGATGGGTTAGGGGGACTTTCATAGTTTTCAGTGCATGCAGGATGGAGACTTACTGTTTTCAGTGCATGCATGATGGAGACTTACTCAAATTCACATCCTGTCTTTACTTTTCTTGCATTCTCTTGTTTTAGAATGCTATAGTGAAGTTTCACCTTACATAATTATAGTAAACTTTACACACACACATGCATATATGCATTCTATTGTTTTAGAATGCTAAAGTGAAGCTTTCTAATAAATTCTGGCTTGAGAGCATCTTGCCAGATTTCCACTAATTCGACACGCTTGCAAAATTAGAGGGACATATTTTAATTATCTCTTTTTATTTCACCTTTCATTTCACAAATTCACATGGCTTTACATTTCTTGTGTTTTATAGCTTGATTTCAATTAGTGTTAACATTCATAGTAAACTTCACACACACCCATGCATATATGCATTCTATTGTTTTAGAATGCTAAAGTAAAGCTTTCTAATAAATTTTGGCTTGAGAGCATCTTGCCAGATTCCCACTAATTCGACATGCTTGCAAAATTAGAGGGACATATTTTAATTATCTCTTTTTATTTCACATTTCATTTCACAAATTCACATGGCTTTACATTTCTTGCATTTTATAGCTTGATTCCAATTAGTGTTAACATTCAGAAAAGTCTCTTTTATTAAGTGGCCATTGATTGAGTTTCCTTCTCACACAAAAAAAAACCGAAAATACTAGCAAAAATTTTGAGATTTGTAAAATGTTTGGACGACTTTCTCACATATTTCATCCGTTTTTCTTTTGTTTACCATGGTTTGCAGCTAGCTAGTCTTGATTTTCAATCGGCTAAAAACTAAGCTGATGCAATCCTTTCCCAAACACTAATACTAGTTTAAACAGTTTTATCACTTTCTTATTTTTTTTAAAAGCCGTCGTGATCCTTTTACTTTTTTATTTCACATTTCATTTCACAGTCTCACATGGCTTGACTTTTCTTACATTCTATAACTTAATTTTAGTCAATATTAAAGAAAGTCTCTTTTATTAAGCGATCGTCGGCTGAGTTTCCTCTCCACAAAGAAGAGAACTAGAAATACTAGCATAAAATTTAAATTTTGTAGGATTTTTGAACTTTTTTTTCACATATTTCACCGGTTTTTCTTCCCTTTACCATGGTTTGCAACTAGCTAGTCTCCATTTTCAACCGGCTCAAGGCTAAGCTGAGGCAATCTTTTCTTGAAGTAAAGTAAACCTAATGATTTTATCACGTTCTAATTGTTTTAAAAAGCCACCGTGATTCTTTCACTTGTTTTTTTAGTGCTTAGCATGTTATTTGTCACAAATTACCTTATGTATGTCCAAAAATGATGAAGCAATTTATTTCCAAAACCTACATAACCAACTCAAATTCTAGTTTTAGCATCTTGTATTGATAGACAATCAATCTTCTTATGGAAAGCTACAAATTTTTTAATCTTTGGAGATATTTAATCTCACAACCAGGGGTATTCGGGGAATTTGGACAATTTTAAAGGGCATTTTGGGAATTTATGACAAATTATTACGGGTAGTTGAATGAGGTGCATGTCTGGACAGGTGGCGTAAATACGTTGAATTCTCACAAAATCTGTGGCTTGATGAGTGCGGCAACATAGGCGGGCCAATTGGAAAACATGGAAGGTGCAATTGGCATAGCTGTCGATAGAGGACGGAGAGGGGATGACGAGACGTAAGGCATAGTTTCTCTCTCTCTCTCTCTCTCTCTCTCTCTCTCTCTCTCTCTCTCTCTCTCTCTGTGCCAATGGTCCATCACAAGGCTACCCTTCACCGAGCACAATTGGCCACGTACTTTGTTCACAAAGTAGAGGATACGGCTCCGACGTGCTCAAGTCAATTTGAAACACTTTGTTTAGATGTAATCTATCGCGATTCTGAAAAGGGGGTGACGTGAGAGAGAGAGAGAGAGAGAGAGATTTTTGTGGCGATCATTTGCGCTAGCATGTGGCGCGAGGAGACAGAGGCAGCCAAAGAGAGTGCAGGCAAAGGCACACTCTTTGCCATGGACGTGACCGATAGAGCACGATTAGATCAGAAGAGAGGTCATTTTATTCAAGAGGGATTCCTTAATCAAATTTAGAACAAAATCCATATGTTCGTGAAGGAAGAGAGCTCATTTTATTCAAAGTCAAAATGGTACGAAGAGGGGTTTTTTCCAATCATTGATATTTCACTATCTTAAAAGTCTATACCATTAAATATGTGGTGAGAGGTTGTTCTTATTTTTGTATGGCGGCATTTAAAGGAGCCTCCAAAGATCCCCAATCAAATTATCATTGATTGGAAAAGAAACAATTTTCTTGGGCTTGACTTTTGAGGTCACGTCAATTCTACAATTCAGACTCTGAAATTTTATCACCAATGAATTATAGGTAGACAGTTATTATAATCAACCAAGAAATTCATAGTACAAATTGAGAGGTATGAGCATTGAAAATAATCCATACATTGATTGACAAAGAGGGCCAACCACCTTGAGACCACAAGAAACAACAAAGAGCCAAGACTTAAACTTGGGTTTGCCACCAAGGAGAAAGCTATGTCACAGCAATCCCCTTGACCACCAAGCCAGGGCACTAAGAACTAATTGTCGTAAGATGAGGCTAGCAAATCCATCTCTTTCTCTACTTAAGCCGGCTAACTATGTTAGTGCTTGTCTTACTGCCATTAATCTTAACAATGTGGTTGATGATGTCTATGTTTATATCCTAGACATCGCTCGTAATCAGTGCAGGGGCCAGATTCACTGGATGTGTGCATCACAAAGGACGAGTTAAATGTTGGCTCATGTCTATCCTACATCTCCTCAGTCGGACTCTCAATCTCTCTGCTTTTCACACCCAAAGGTCCAATTGGCGCAAGCTAGGGGTTTTCAAATGTTGATAGGTCCTAACCAAAGGGTCCACCATTTGTAGGTGTTGTCTCCTGCATCTCAATTGTTGGGCAATTAGTCACTTTAACCACTTCCTCTTCAGTCATATCTTGGTGAGCAGTCGGGGTGACAATCACTTCCACCACCTCCTCTCTAGTTATCTCCTGGTTGTTTGTCTTGTCAACCAGATTATTAACCCTCTTTCGAGGCTTGGCTAGTGACCTGACTCCAAGTTGTCATGATCGCGTGATTGTGGGAATTTTTGCCCCGAGATAGTTTTGGGCATAGTACTGACCAATCTAATGACATTTGTAGCAAGCATTGGAAAACGATGCAAATGCCACCTCTTGCCGAAGGGCACCCAATCTACCTAGATTAAGATCCAAATATCTCTAAGATAGGCATGCTCATGTTCCACAATAAGCAGACTTTTGAATCCAAGCCTGCTCTAACCTAGTGCCGCTTCTAGATGAGCATGCTATACACGCGCCAACAAATAAACAATGGAGTCGATGTGTTTCTAAAGTACCTACTCTTACGATCGCATTTTGCAAACCAAAATGCATATGATGCATGAATAATAAGTTGACGATTCACAATGAATAGTTTCTACATATGTGAATCTATACTATATATAATGAAAATTTTGACTCTGAAAATTTATCACCAATGAATTATAGCTAAACAGTTATTATAATCAACCAAGAAATGCTAAACAGTTATTATAATCAACCAATAAATTCATAGTACAAATTGAGAGGTGTGAGCATTGCTTATATCAATACTATATCTAATGTGCATTGCAAAGGAGCCTGCCATGTGGTGAGATCTAAGCATGTTTGCCCCCAAGCCCTTTGCACCTTGCATGGCCATGCTAGAACTGGGTACCAAGCATATTTGAAGGAGCGTGGGCACCAAGGAGCATTGAAGGAGTGGTGGGCAAACCCATGATAACAAAAAAAGGGGGGTAATTTGCTCTCTCTCTCTCTCTCTCTCTCTCTCTCTCTCTCTCTCTCTCTCTCCCCCCCCCCGGCCAACCAATCCTCACCATCATCTTCTATAGCTAGGCTCTACCCATTTCCATCATCATCACTCGAGACCCTTCCCATTGCCATCATCTTCTGCAATGGAGCTATCAAAAGAGGCTTTGCACATTTCCATCATCGCTCGAGGCTCTATCGAGTGCATTCCCTCCAGTGCTTGATTGCGGTACCTGATATTCCCTTCAGTCAAGGTGAGCATGAAAGAGAGAGAGAAGTGTACGACATTTGGCTTTATAATATCATCATGGATTCTTTTTCCTATATTAGTGCCTTGCGTAGTACCACATGCCTTCAAGATACAAGCATAGGTGATTACAACTTGAGAGATTTCATTGCTTTGCTTCTACTCAAAAAACGAAGATAATCTTGGCCTTGCCCCTATTTGGCATATCCAAAAATCAATGCACTCCAATTGACAACATCCCAATGAGGCGGCTCCTTAAGTGTTTTTGTGCGTTTTGAAATAGACCACATTTGGCGCACATGCAACTAAGGTGGAAAGCATCACGTTTTCTTTCATCAGTTCCTAACTAACAATGTCGTCATGAATTCTTTTGCATGTATCAACATCTTGAGTGGTTTCATGAGAGCATCTAGAGAGATGCCCTCGCTTAACATCTATTCAAAACAACCTTGAGCTTCCTAGCCTTGGCCCTATTTGGCATGTCCTGAAATTAATCAAGTCCAAGAGACAACATCCCGAATAGGTAGCTCCTTAAGCACTTAGGCTATGCTTTTTGAAGTACACCAAATTTGGCATAGATCTTGAGCAAGGCACTGCCAAGCATGGTATTTTCATTCAACAACCATTGGCTAACAATACCATCATGAACTTGTTTTGCCCATATTAGTGTCTTGAGTAGTGCCACATGCCTTGAAAATGGAAACATAGATAATTGCATTCAAAGAGATGTCCTCACTTTGCATCCTCTAAAACAAGCCCAAAGCTTCTTGACCCTGCCCCTGCCCCTGTTGGGCATGTCTTGCAATCAAAACACTCCAAGAGAGGGCATCTCGAATTGGCACATAAAATAGTATATACAAGAAAATTCCATGGAGGGTAAAATCATATACAAGAGGGTAATATGCATAGTTTATACTTCTTAAAAAGATTGGATAATGAATGACGCTGGTATGTCATTTTTGTTTTCTTTGCATCTAAATGTGAACATACCTCTATGGACACACAAATATGTGTTTAACTACGTAGATGGTATAGGTATATCTCGATTGCACTAAGGAAGACATGTTATGTTCAAATTCAAAGAAACGTTGTTTTTGGCACTTGAATGAATTCAATGTCATCCTAGGGTAGCTGCCATTACAAGGACTGGAAAGAATGAGCCAATTGAATGAGTCCATTTTAAGGTTATTATAATTATAATTGGAGTTTTTTTTCTTCTTTGTTTTTTTGTTTTTTGGGTCATGGTTGGGGATAGAAAGATTGGCTTTAGAATGGACATAACATTTCAAGAGGCCTATTGCCTTGCCCTCCAATCTTTTGCACAACCACTCTACTGGTATCCCCTTTTGGTAGGTGGAAGCCTTACATTTAATACCAAGGAAATAGGCAGCTGCAAAGCAAAGCAGGTGGTACTATGTTCACAGAGCATCTTGACCATTGCAAGGATTTCCTGTACTTCAAGCGGCTTGACACTGCTAGTACACTGGTCCTTCCCAACATTGTCATGCACCCTTCTATCTGTCGTAAGGCTGGCAATAGCTAAACTACATAGGGAAACCGCAACAAAAGAGCCTTGTAACTTGGATTGCATATGCACCAGCAAGTGCAGTAGACTTTCATCAGCCCGCACTTTGGATTCTTTCACTTGCACCTTAGTCTACAACAAAAGACAAAAAGAGCATGGTAAGGTATAGGTTAGTTGTGCACATGTATCAAACAAAAGGTTCTAGTTTTAAAATCACAAACACTTATGAGATGATAGGTTATGTCAATCTAACTATCAAGAGAGGTGCCCTCATAGAGAGGAAACCCCAAGTCATTGAATGTCTTTTTCATTGTTTTTATTTTCACCTGAAGATCCATTTTTCACGTTGCATTCAAATCACAACTCTGTTATAAAGTCTGCAGTTCATTGGCAGCATCATGCATCTTCTATCGCATGACCACAACAATTGGACTGACATTTGCATTGCTTGCAATACCCTTGCGGCTTCCAGCTCTTGTTGTGTATTTTTGTGAGATTCTTTTTAGCATCTTGCAATCGTGTTCTCAAATGAAGGAAAATTGTTACGATGAGTTGCAAATCCTCCAAGTCAAAAAATGAAAGGCTTTCCACCTCCTGTTGACTGCTACAGTAAGACAACGTTGTGCCCTTTGAAGCTGACCTATTGCTCATACCTACTTGGCCTGAGTTGTCCTCCCACATTTCAGTTGATTCATCCTCATGTTTTGGAACTTGATGTTGGGAATTAAGCATCCTCCACTTGTTTAAATGGCCCTCATAGTAGGCCTTCTCACAAAGATCTTGAAAATACAACACAATGAGCTCATCCCAATTGAACTTCATGGTTGTACCGCTTGCAATCAACACAAGATTGAATTCCTTGACAAATATTTTGCAAATGTGGAGGTGATTTCCATGTTTGTTGGACCCTTTTGGTAGACCTTATAATGTAACTACATCACCTGCTCATACATGTCATTGAGGATGCATCTACATTTAATGCAATACTAGCTAGGATTCTTCATTTTTTAAAACACAGTGAACCATTCCACATCACTGAGCTGCTCCCACCTCACCAATTTGGGATCCGAGCAAGTCATAGAGAGGCCATAAGTAGCATTGAGATCTTCCATAGTTACAGATAATTTCTCTTGCAATGGGATCTCCACCTTGGGAGCTATCCATTTGATTGCACACATGCAATAGGAACCTTAGCAAAAACCAAAAGGCTCCATGATCAAGAGAGTAGATTTGACAAAATACATTCCATGTAAATATGTAATGCCCCCCTCTCTCTGGCTGTGAATGGAAAATCCAGTGCTCATTGGGAAGCCGATCCAGGACTGTAAGGGATTACCACATGGCCTCTCAACCGTAATAAAAAATTCCAATGAGGTGAGAAAAAGAGAGCATGCAATGCCTCAGGGAACTAACATTGCAAGGACTACACCATAGAAGACTGATGAAAAAAAAAAAGAAAATGATGTGCAAGCTAGGAATATTGCAGCTATGAAGAGAATAGAGTGAAGCCCCACAAAGTCCATAATTGCAATGGAAAAACCACCCCATGACATCGTTTTATGTCCTCATCCCAGCTGAAAATGGCAACCCCTATGGTTCAAAGGATTGTGTTTTCACCCACATATAGTAAGAAAGATGATGGTTGGAAATAGGGTTCCAACATCTCCTATAAGCTCTTCAAATCCAAAGCTAGAGTGGTTGGGCTTTTGAAAGAAGCCCTACCATATCATCTCAAAACCCCTTTGGTGATGCATGATTCCAACTATAAGAGTTTCATGATAATTGAGCTATGAAGCTCACAGATTGTGAATGGGGATGTTCAAATGGAAGAGGACCGCAAGAATGCAAGCATGGAGAAAAAGCTCCTTGATATTGATAATTACATACCTCTATCTCAATAATAGAAGAGTTTTCTATTCAAAATTTGAATGGGAAAGGTATTAAGACCCGGCAAAAGAGCTTCCTCTTCTCGGAGGAGATTAAGAAAAGATAGGATGTCAATTGTTGGTCCATCCTAGAGCACCACCTGGATGCTTCTAGCAAAAGAAGGCTAACATTGGGAAAAAAACTAGTCTTCTATAAAGAACGAGCTCATGGGTTTTATGGAATCCTTACAATGGTAGTAAGGACCAGGGTCCTACGGGCAAGGCCACTAGTACGGCCAGATAGTGTGTATGCTAGGGAGAGGCTATAAGATAGCATGGTTGGGTGGAGACTAGCACATGCATTACTCTCACCCTTACACTGGTGTCTGAGCTATTCTTGGAAAAGGGGAAAAGCAGGTTGCATGTGCATGCGATGCGGATCTTCTATGGCACAATTTGTAGACATGGACAACAATGTCTCCGCTATGCAGAAAAAAGAAGACAAGCATAGATTCATGTGCACACCATGGAAAGGTAGACAACGACAGCCGATCGCAACCGCCCCACCTATGCCCTCCACAACACACGACCAAGGTAAACTTGACCAACAACTCTACGGCATTGAGGCTCTGTTGGTTGCGTGCATAGGAAGGCCCTCTAAACCCTTGCGTGAAGGAGGGTTAAACCCACCCCATGAGGGTAATATGGCAACATTCTACCATCCAAGCTATTGAGCCTTGTTGTGTATAACAAGGAAAAATAGCATACTTGTGTTGACAAGAAAGCTAGAAGGAAAAGGAAAGCTTCAAACTTCAAGGAAGTAGTTTCACCCTTCCTTTTCACTTCTTAGAAAAAACCAAGTTTTCCTCCAAAATTCTTTTTTCTTCACGAAGGAAGCTTCACAAGTGAACAAAAGCCGTCACAAAAACGACGATTTTTTGTGAAGAATCAACGAAGCTATTCTTTTGCAAATGAACGCGATGTGAAGCTCTACAATTTTTGCAAGGCGAGGATCGCATGCAACACAAAAGTCGTGGAGCATAGAAAACACAAATATTTCAAGCTCTACATTAGTGTGTGTTTACCATGGTGAGCGAGGATATCCCACCTACGCACACTGTTAAAAATCTTACTGAGCTACTTGTGAAATTTATGAATTCACAGACGGTTCAAGGAGCCACAGCTGGCACGTTTCAAGGAAACCAAGCTTGTAAGACTCAAGGAGTCCAATAGACAAGCGCTTCAAAAGATGTAGAAGGTAGAAATGCATTGCTTAAGAATATCACCATTCCTGAGTTTCACGGGGAAGAGCGTAATCGCAAAATAAGGATGCGGTCAATACATTCTTACACAAATGGAATGATATTCATTGGTGGAGACACACCCCGGATATAAAGATGTATGTGGAAACAAGTTTATCTCTTAAAGGCAAGGCTTATAAGTGGTGGATGACATTTCCAGTAGATGATCGTCCTCCATCTTGGGCTGTGTTTCAAGCTTCTTTCTCAAAAGAGTTTTTGGACTCCAATGAAGAGGATAAAAATTGGTTAGCATGGGATGCATGCCACGTTTCTGGCCTCTCTCTCACTCGGTATCTCTTTCCAAGTATCAAGAAATCATATTAAAACTAGGTCTAGATGAATTCCAAAAAGATACGAGGTTAATAGGAGTCTTGACAAAGACTATCGTCTTCATGTCAAGACCCAGCATCCCAAAACTTTGAAAGAAGCCATCGGTCATGCCCAAAGATAAGATGATGACCAAGAGAGGAAGGGAAATGTTTCCTACTCTAAGAATACTTTTGCTAAGAGCAATGTGGCTAAGAGCCAATGGCAAGGTAGATCTCCCATACGTTCCAAGAGGAGTAAGAGACAATCTACCTCTCCACGTCCACAAGAGGCTAAGAAGATCAAGCAATCACAAGATACTCCACGTGGGTATCTCAGCACTGCTGATTTGAGCATGCAAAGAAACACAATTTGTGTTTCATATTTCTTTTGAACCAACGTAACAATAAGGATTGTCCTCTTTTGCAAGGCAAACAAAAGGCCATCACATTAGATTCATCTTCTAAATATTGTGTTGTAGAGGTTCTTCATATGGAAGCAGGCACACAAGAAAAGGACATGCACATGGTAGATTCATCTCCTGAATATTGTGTTGTGGAGGTTCTTCATATGGAAGAAAATCACAAGTGTTGTGTGCATGCTGCTTCAATGTGGCAACCCACCTTTGGTCCCCATGAGTTGATTTGCATGCATCGCACTATTAACGGACAACATGTGCGTATTTTAGTGGATGATGGTGCAACTCATAACTTCTTGAACTATAAGCTAGTCAAGAAATTGAAGCTTACACAGACTCCGTGCTCCCACAAGTATGTGGTAGAACAATTTTTTGGAAATGATAAATAAGTATGGGACATAATAGTTCAAGGGGTTGAGCTTATTGTTCAAGATCATACGATGACCCTTGACTTTCAAGTTATGAACATGGACCGTGTTAGTGTAGTTTTAGGATGGGAGTGGGTGCATGGTTTAGGGAACACATTGCACACTAGTTATGAACACAACTCCTTATCTTTTATGGCCAATGGTAAACATGTGCTTTTTCTTGGTGAGAAAAATATACCATCTGTACCTCTTATATGTACAACCGATCTTTCTATTTTACAGAAAGCAGATTTAATAGATGGAGTCTTTTTGTGTAACTGCTTGTCTCCAAGTCTTGTGAATTCTCAAGAAAAGTGTTGTGAATTCTAGTTATGGTATGCAAAGTGCAATGAATTTTAATGATAAGAAAAGTGTTAACAAGTCTAAAGAGCAAAGTGCTCTCGATTTCAATTCTATTGAGCAACGTGCAACTATTATAAAACAAACATTACAAGAATTACAAGATTCTCCATCCCAGCATAACTCTAGTTTACTTTCTCCTTTTGCATGGCATAAGCTGCCTCACTTACTCACGGAGTATAGTGATGTATTCTCAAGTGATTTACCACCGAGTTTATCCCCTACACGTGATGTGCAGCATGGCATAAATGTCCTGCCAAGCACTAAACCGGTGAGTAAACCACCTCATTGTATGATTACTAAGGATTCCAAGGAGGTTGAGAGTCAGTTGACTGACTCTCAACCCTTGGTTGACTGACTACCTCGCCCTTGGTTTCATTAGACCTAACACTTTGCCTTGGCCATCACCAATTCTATTGGTAAAAAAGAAACATGGTACTATGCGCATGTGCGTAGATTAACGCGGATTAAACACCATAACCATCAAGAACAAGTATCCTCTGTCTCAAGTGGATGCGTTATTTGATCAAATCCATGAGTCAAGATACTATACAAAGATAGATCTTCGTTCAGGATACCACCAGGTGTGTATCCTTGTGAAAGATATCTCTAAAACTGTCTTTAGAACACGATTCGGTCATTTTGAATTTTTGGTTATGCTTTTTGGTTTAACCAATGCTCCAGGTACATTTATGATACCCATGGATAGTGTCTTACGTCCCTATCTTGGAAAATTTGTTCTGGTTTTGCTTGATGGCATTCTCATTTATAGTAAGAATGAAGATGAACACATAGAACACTTACAATTAGGGTTTGAACAGCTACAAACTCACGCTCTCTATGCTAACCAAAGCAAGTGTGATTTCTTTAAAACAGAGATACATTACCTTGGTCATGTGATCTCTTATTCTAGCATCAAGATGGACACTCACATAGTCGCTGTCATTCTTCGATCGCCACATCCCACACGGTTGAGGAGCTTCAAATCTTCTTAGGCATGGCTAGATATTATTGAGAGTATATTCGTGATTATGTCAAAATTGTTGTTCCTATGATGGATCAACTTAAAGCAAAAGGGGAGACCTTTTCTTGGGAAGAAGCCCAAAAACACAGTTTGGAACAACTCGAGGTAGCTATAGCCACTGCTCCCATCCTAGCAATTGTTGACCCACTTAAATCGTTTGTGGTAGAGACTGATGCTAGTGATAAAGCAATTGGTGCATTACTTCTCCACAAGGGAAGACCTATAGCCTTTGAAAGTAAAAAGTTGGATAGAGCTCAAAAAAATTATCTTGTCTATGAGAGAGAGCTCTATTCAATAATTCACACTTTACGAAATTGGCGACACTATTTATATGTGCCCAGTTTGAAGTAGTTTTTGACCATCAGAGTATAGATGGTCTACTGCGTAAATAGACTTGAAGGGTTGTAAAGCCAGATGGGTAGAGATCCTTCAAGATTATGATTGTAAGCTACTATATCGCAAGGATCGATATAATGTAGTAGTGGATGCATTAATTCGGATGCCTCAGATTAATTCACTTGCTTTCACAGAAATAAAGAGTAAATTTTTGGAGTTATTACGTGGCAAGTGGGCACAAGATCAATGATATGATAAACTGTGGAGTGCAGTTTTAAAAAGGGATCCCTCACACTCACATGTCTCTGCACGCACAAATAAAAACTCCAACACACAGAGCTCCACCCCTACTCAGGATGAGCTTAAGTGATGGAAGAATTTTTCCATTGATGATGGCTACTTACTCCACAAGGGTCAATTATGTGTGATAAAGGACTCAAACACTAGGCACCAAATATTATTTGAGTGTCACAATAGTCTAAGTGCTGGTCATCCAGGCATTCATAAGACGTATGCCTTAGTTCGACAGAAATTTTATTGGCCAAGCTTACATCATGATGTTCAAGAGTACGTACTAAATTGCCAACAATGCCAAGTTAATAAGGCAGAGTGCCTCAAGGTAGGTGGCCTTTTACATCCTTTAGAGATTCCACAAGGTAAGTGGGAGAGTATCTCTATGGATTTTGTAGTAGGATGCCATATGGGTAATTGTAGACCGTCTAACAAAGATGGGTCGATTCATTCCCACTAAGACTATGGTTAAGATACCAAAATTAGCACGGCTATGATGCCATATGGGTAATTGTAGACCGTCTAACAAAGATGGGTCGATTCATTCCCACTAAGACTACGGTTAAGACACCAAAATTAGCACGGCTATTTGTAGAGCATATATATATACTCTACGATCTTCCAGCTAGTATCATTAGTGACACAGATTGAAAGTTCGATAATCACTTCTGGAAAGCTGTGTTTCAAAAGTTGGAAACTACACTTAATCTTAGTACAATTGATCATCCAAAAACAGATGGTCAAATTGAAAGAGTTAGGTGCTAGAGGATATGCTACGATCATACATTACCAAGAAGCAAACCAATTGGGAAGACTACTTACCTATATTGGAATTTTCTTATAATAGTTTAAAGCATGTGACTACAGGGTTTAGTCCATTTATGCTTTTATATGGTTTTCAACCTAGATCAATCGTTACAGTGGAGTTGGCTAAGGAGAAGATACAACAAGCGAAGGATTTTCTCCAAGACCATTTTGGCATGCTTTGAGTTGCTCGACAGAATGCTAAGCAATCTCAATATTGATATAGGAAGTACGCAGATGAGCATCGTCATCTTGCTACTTTTGAAGAAGGAGACAAGGTTCCTCAAGGTTCTGGAGCATTCAAAAATTCTAAAGATGGGAAAAGTTGCTAACCTTTCACCACGCTATTGTGGACCATTTACCATTCTCAAACATATAGGTCAAGTGGCCTATAAGTTAGCTCTTCCAGAGCACTCACAAGTTCATCCTGTTTTTCATGTTAGCCATTTACAAAAACAGCTAGGACACAATGATAATGTCGTGGACACAGGTGTGTTAGTTAACCTTATTGAACCGCCAAGCATCCCTCATGGCATCATGTCAGATGACAGGTATTGGTAAAATGGCTAGATAGAGCTGAAGAAGGTTTTACATGGGAGAATGTCTCCACACTTAAGAAACATTTTCCTACGTGTATTTTCAAGGACAAAAAAAAATGATTCTCCAGGGGGGGTAATGTAAGGACAAGGGTCCTACGGGCAAGGCCACCTGCACGACCGGACTGTGTGTATGTTAGGGGGAGGCTATAAGATAGCATGGTTGGGTGGAGACTGTTACCACATACATGTGGTAGTGATGTGTATGAACACACTAGGACCGTCGGGGCATTTTTTCCCTCTTTAGGAGGTTCTTTCCCTCGTGCATTGTATATTTGCCCATCACTCTAGGCCTATCCATCTTTCCATTGCACACTAAGTAACACACTCTCTATTGTGTGCCTTGAGCTTCCTTCGTCTTCTCCAAGCTGTGTGCATTTCTCTGCAACCCTAATCCCAACAATTGGTATGAGAGCAGGTTGCGTCCTCTCGGGCTTAATCGCCAGCTACTCAAGCACACGCATGCTTACATTCTTTGATTTCAGTGAGCTTTGGAGAGCGTTCGCAGGTTTGACAAATATTTTGGGAGTGCTCATAAAGCTCAATCTGCACAAATTTTTTATTCGGACTCATTTTGGCCTCCGTTTCCACTACAAGCAGTGTTGTAGAGGCTATTTTGTCATTTTGTGCAGAGTTTTTGTCAATGCCATTTTCTGCATAACAGGTGCCTTACAGTCTTCTATTGGTTTGTGCTATATAGCACGTGTTGTTCCCGCTTCATTTCTCCTCTTTTCGGGAAGTTTTCACATTAGGTGCAACATTTGCCATGGC
Organism: Adiantum capillus-veneris; assembly: GCF_014529385.1. Classification (NCBI taxonomy): domain Eukaryota; kingdom Viridiplantae; phylum Streptophyta; class Polypodiopsida; order Polypodiales; family Pteridaceae; genus Adiantum; species Adiantum capillus-veneris. The sequence goes on from NC_140954.1 coordinate 60,314,177, forward strand.
TGACAACAACACACATGTGTTCAAGATGTTTGCTGCTGAGGACAAGTTGGATGGGGACAATTACCCTATGTGGGCTTACATGATGCAACATGTTCTTGTGTCAAAGGGAGTCTAGAATATTGTGTAGGGCATTGATGTGCGTCCTGGTTCTGAGGATTGTTGTAGGTCTTGCTGCAAGGATTGCTGCTATTAGAGTTGTTTTGCCTACGGCAGAACAATCTAGTTGGGATGTAAAGGATGCACAGGCTCATGCATTGATTGTGTTGTCAGTGAAGCGCACCATTGTTCCTCACATCCAATCAAGAAAATTTGCAAAACAGGATTGGAATATCTTGGCTGGTCTTTATGCAAGCCACAATGAGGCTAAAATTTCTTTGCTAGGTAAAGAGTTGGAATCAAAGATTATGCATGAGGAAGATGATATGGACACTTTCCTTGCTAGTATCAAGGATATCAATGAGCAACTTATTTCTGCAAGTGAAGTCATTTCAAACAATTCCCTTGTGCAGACTGTTCTCGATGCCTACCAGATTCTTACCAGACTTTTGCTAGTACTTGGAGACTTATGACCCAAGGAAATCCTGAAGTTGTCAAGTTTGATGCATTATGCGCATTGTTGTTGCAAGAGTCACTTTCCAGAAAAAACAAGACTAGGCAGCATGCAGTTGAACAGGCTTTTATTGCTTCTCAAACAAAGGGTGGTAACAGCAATGCAGTCACTTCTTATGGTTCTACAATGAGTGGCAAAACTTGTAGAGTGCACAGGTGATGGAGAAGGTAGGAAATAAGACTATGCACACACACCAACACACATCGAGACACACACACAATCGTTACCCTGCAGCAGCCATTCAACGTGCTGCTCTCCTCTTATTCTTCTCTTTGAACTATTATCCAAAGTATATTTACAACATAGTATAGTCAGTGTCCAGCCGCCCATAGCACAATGGACATATTCTTTAACATCATATTCTTTAACACTCCCCCTCAAGCTCAGAGTGAGCTTGCATATGATGGATTCCCAATGCTTCATGAAAGTAGCAAAACTTCTCCTTTCCAAGAGCTTTTGTGAATATATCCGCAACTTGATCATTTGTCTTCACATATACCAAATCAATCTCACTTGCCAAAGCTTTTTCTCTAATGAAGTGATAATGTACCTCAATGTGTTTAGTGCGAGCATGGTAGACTGGATTCTTTGCCAACATGATGCTGTTAATATTGTCACAATATATAATGACACTGTCATGATAGTCAAAACCAAAGTCTACCATAAGCACTCTCAACCATGACTCTTCACATGCTGCCAAAGCTGCTCCACGATATTTAGCTTCTGTACTTGATAATGCTACAGTTGATTGCTTCTTGCTACTCCAACTTATCATACCATTGCCAATCGAAAATGCATAACCACTTGTAGATCTTCTATCCATAAAATCTCCTGCCCAATCTGCATCTGTGTAACCATAAAGACAAAGCTTCCCATTCTTTTCATAAAACATTCCATAAGTGACAGTGGCTTTCACATATCTCATAATCCGTCTCACTGCATCAAGATGACTTTTACATGGCTTTTGCATGAATTGACTCACAACACCCAGTGCATAACTCAAATTTGGCCTTGTTATTGTCAAGTAAATAAGGCTTCCAACCATCTTGCGGTACATAGTGACATCCTCAATGTAATGTCCATCATCAAACAACTTCACATTTTGATCAAGAGGTGTATCAACCGGTTTGCACGCTGTCATTCCATACTTCTCAAGCATATCCAATGCGTATTGTCTTTGTATCATCCAAATTCCTAATAATGTATTGACAATTTCAATTCCCAAGAAATATTTCAACTCACCAAGGTCCTTCATGTTGAATTCTCTCAACAAACTATTCTTGACATGCAAAATTTTCTCATCATGACTTCCAGTTAGAATCAAGTCATCAACATAGATAACAATAACGACGATCTCTCCATCAACATGCTTCAAAAACAATGAGTGATCAGTAGTAGACTGTTTAAATCCAATCTTCTTCAAGAATCTGGTTATCTTTTCACACCAAGCTCTAGATGCTTGCTTCAAACCATACAATGATTTCTTCAACTTACACATATAATATGGAAACTCTGGATGTTGATAACCCTCTGGATGTATCATATAAACTTCTTCTTCCAAGTCACCATTCAAGAATGCATTATCCACATACTTGCCATTGCTATCACCAATCTGACTGTTGTCATCTTTGCAACTGGACTAAATGTCTCATCATAATCAATACCTTTTGTTTGTGCATAACCTTTAGCAACAAGCCTTGCTTTGTATCTTTCCACACTCCCATCTGACTTGCCCTTGACTTTGTATACCCATTTTGAACCAATTGCTTTCTTTCCACTTGGCAAGCGAACCAAATCCCAAGTGTCATTCTTCACAACAGCATCCATCTCATCATCCATAGCTGACTCCCATTCTGACTTTCCAATTGCCTCTTGAAAACATGTAGGCTCTTTATGTTGCACACGTGAAACCATGTATGCATAATGTGTACGCATGTAACCGTTGTATGTCAATCTATCAACTGGATAACGCACCCTCTCTGATCTTCTCAACTGTGGTGCACTCTTCTCTTCAACTCTTGAATATGGGGGTACATATTTCTCAATATGCTTACTGCCAGGTGTCCTCAAATGTGGTAAACCATGCTCTTCATCTAGGCTTTCATCTCCAGAACTCTCTTCAACCACTTTCTTCTTGCCTTTCTCGTCTTGCTTCTTATCTCGCAAACGACCACTCCATGGGTTGACACTTCCTGTACTCTCCTCTGCCATATGTGGTCCTGAAATAGTTCTTGTTGATGGTCCTGGCTTATCAACAACATGATGCACATTCTCTTGCTCTTCATACTCATCTTCTATCATCACTGGCTTTGGTTTATACCATGGTTCATGCTCACAAAATCTGACATCTCTACTGACGTAAACTTGTCTTGTCGTAGGATCATAGCACTTGTAACCTTTCTTTTCAACTGGGTAGCCCAAGAATATACACTTCACTGCCTTTGGCTCATCTTCTTTCTTGCTTCATTTGGCACATGAACATAGCAAACACATCCAAAAACTTTCATGTAGGAAACTTTTGGCTTGATCCCATAAAGTCTCTCATAAGGTGAAATTTCATGAATGGCAGCTGTCGGAGTTCGATTCATAATGTGTACTGCTGTATGAACTGCTTCAGCCCAATATGTTAATGGCATATTCATCTCATTCATCATGGCTCTTGCAATCTCTGCTATGACTCTATTCTTTCTCTCAGCAACTCCATTTTGTTGTGGTGTGTATCTGCAAGTAATCTGTCTTCTTATGCCTTGTTCACGTAAGTAATCATCAAAAATGTGTGACATGTACTCTCCCCCTCCATCTGTACGTAGGAATTTAATTTGACAACCATTCTCTTTCTCAACCATAACTTAGAACTCCAAGAATACCTCAAATGCCTCTGACTTTGCCTTTAGAAAGTAAACACATGTCATTCTGCTATAATCATCTGTGAATGTGATAAAATATCGACAACCATTTGGCATAGCATGATCACAAGGTCCCCAAATATCTGAATGAACAATTTCCAAAGGACTTTGGCTAATTCTCCCCCTCTTTGGAAATGGTAAACGAGATTTCTTTCCAAATTGACAAGCTTCACAAACATGATCAAAATTCAATCTGCCAAACTTTGGTAATCCACGTAAAATTTGATTTGATTGCATATGCTTTAGTCTTCTAAAATTGACATGACCAATCCTCTTATGCCATAACTCTGCCCAATCATCTTGAGTGGCTGATTTGTTTGCATACATACCGCTATGTAAACCTAGAGATTGTAAACATGGATCTCCAGCTTCCAATCAGAACAAGCGACCTTTCTTTCTTCCGCGTGCCAATATCTTGCATGGTCTGCCTTTGTGAAACTCCTCTATGAAGCAGCCATAACGATTAAAACGGACTTGCAACCCTTGATCTGTCATTTATTCAACTGATGCTAAATTCTTTGTGATTGAAGGCACATATAGAACATCTCCCAATGTGTTGTATGTCCCGTCTTTTTCTAGCAATGGAACTGAACCAACATGTGTAATCCGATGCATAGTATCATCACCTGTAGCGACAAACTCATCCTCTTCTAATTTCTCTTTTCTATCAAACCATTCACCATGATATGTCATATGATTTGTGGCACCACTATCTAAATACCAATCATCTGTATGATGTGGCTCCACCATGCTTCCAACAACATGCTCCATAGGAAATAAATGTCCACTCGATCTATTGTCATATATATTTTGATCATGAGGATTGTATCGAGCAAAGTTTCCTCCATGTATGCCATAACCTCGGCCTCTTCCACCACGATCACGATTTTGATTTAGCCTTGTGTAACATTCTCTTTCAAAGTGACCATAAATGCCACATCTATTACAATATCCATCTCTTTGAGGATGTACAAATCGTCCACCTCCACGTCCACGAGTTCGGGCTCTCCCCCTGCCTCTTTGGCTATAATCATTGTTACTTTGACTGTGTTGGCTTTGCCATTGACCTCTTCCAGCATTGTTTCCACGACCATAGTTTCCTCTTCCACCTCTATTGTTTCCACGACCTCTAGAGTCAAAAACCTGATCTCTGGAATTGTTATTTGATGTAGAATGACCTGACTTGCCTAACTTCACCTCTTCTTGCAAACAAAGGTTTACTAACTCTTCAAAATTAGGCATGTGTCCTCGAACATATATAGATGTATCCAATGACTTGTATTCCAGCCCCAAACCATTCAATGTCACTGAAACTAAGTCATCATCTGGGACTTCAACATTAACACTAGAATGGTAACAAGACACTTTTATGTCCTTGGACACTTTTGTGTCCTGTTAAGTGACCATTTTGCTTGAATTATTTGAAGAGTATGAAAATGAATTTCTAGGTGCTATATATCCACAAATTTGCCTTATGAGCTGAAAAAAACTTAGCATTTGTGTTTTGAGTATCGATCTCACCATTAACCTTACTCTTACACAACATTTTTGAACCTAAACTGTGTTAAAAAACGGGTCCTGTTTTTGGCTTTTTTTTCAAATTTTGGCAACTATACCACTCTAAACTTCATGTTTGTGAGGTTTAGATGGCTAGAGGTTAGGCCTTCATAGTTCTCAACATGTTTTGATGCTTGTAGGGAGAGCTAAGTGTTAAAATTGAAAGTTATGATCAATTTACAAGAATTGCATAATCCTGTTTTTTGGCCAAAATTAGCACTTTTATGATTTTTTTGGTGGCTTTCTTGATATCCAAATTCAATTTTGATTGTGTAAGTGTAATGTATAACATAAATCTAATCTTCCTTGAGTTTTGGGGGACCTAATATGCTATATATCATAGTATATGATGATGGTTGATTTTTTTGATTGCTGAAGAATACGATACATTTTAGAGTAGCAAGTATAACTTTCTCAATATTGCTAGTTTCTTAGGCCAATTGTGTGTATTTTGTAGGTAGTGACCATATCTAATCATAGACTACAAAATTGGCTAGATATTGAGTAGTTTCTATGGATTTCTAGAGGTCATAATGCTAAACCCAGTTTTTTCATGTTTGCTGTAAGTTTAGCACTTTATCATTGCCCCCAAGGTTCCAATTGTAAGAGATCCATTATCCTTTTGACATGCTCCATGGATCCTTTTGAATCCACAGGCCCAAAGGGAACTAAGAAAACATGTATATAGTATCTGTATTGAGCGTGACTATAGAAACTTTGATGATAGGTCCGCAGAATGGCAAAATTGCAACTTTTTTGTACCTATTTTTTTTGCCCAAAAAAAAATTAGTGAGGTAAAAGCAACCATATGTTTTGGTCACCAACCCATTGAAGTCAACGGGGCATTTTATCTCATGTCCTACAAAAATCTCCACTCTTATTTATATGCAATTAACCGTAAGAAATTGTTGTTTTGGGAAAAATGCACTGGTCCATCAACTTTGGAGGCTTGTAGTGACCAAGGGATGAGAAAAATTACAAGTTTCTTATTTTTTCCATATGTAGTAGTTATCGAACTATAAGCTCATAAAAGGATTTTTCAAAATGAGTGGATCTACTATGGCTTTGGAATTTTTTCCCAAAACCCTGAAAGGACACTTTTATGTCCTGTTAGGTTACCATTCTAGTGTTAATGCTTGCAAGATCTTCCTGTATTTGCTTTATCTCTGGCACATAATCTGATATGGATCTATTTCCTCGCCATACACAATGTAACCTTTGCTTCAAGTGAACTTTTCGTGGTTCTGTATTGGAGCTGTTCATTCTTGCTACTATCTCCCATGCTTCCTTTGGAGATTGAGCCTTCTTCACATGTGGTATAAAGAAGTCACTAATGCATAGTGAAATCCAATGCATCACTTTCCTTGAATTCTCGATCCACTTCTTGTAAGCTTCTACTCCTGCTTGCCATGTTTTATGTGCTTCAACATTATCTCTATTTGGTTCCAAACCAACCTCGGGACACTCTTGTTCACCTGTAATATAATCCCATAAACCTTTGTCCATGATAAAGTTCTCCATCCTGTAAGACCCTATGTTGTAGTTCTCTCTGGTCAGCTTCTCTCCAACAATCTGTGTGACTTGAGTTGAACTTTCTGCCATCTTCACACTCTCAATTTCTTCCAAAGGATTTTGACAAAATTTCAGCAGAGTTTCGTTTGTATTTGGACAATATCTCAAGTGACAATCTCAACAAAAGTGCTCATAAACACTGACAGAAAATCTCTCACTGCCAAGGGAAAATCCACTGACTTACTTTGCCACAGACTGACTCAATACTATACATAAATACTCTAAAACAATGTCCACATGGACCTGTATGCAAATGCAATCCATACGCTGTCCTGTACCACATATCCATACATCCACCTTCTTCCCATAGTCGTAAACGACATATGAGGTCTTTCGTAGGGCCAGTCGGGGGTTCGCTCCAGTACCTAATCCACCTTGCCAAGGTACCAAAGCTCCCAAGGCAAGGCTTCAAAAAACCTCACTCGAGCCTCACAAAGGCTGCAGTTTTCCAAAATACATTGACCGCATATCCATACATAACCACAAAGTACTCAATCTGACAATATAACCGCCTCAACTTCTTCCCACAACCTTTCTTATATAGGCGGATGTCCATAACGGACCCACAACAACCAAACATAATCTTCGATAACACAATATCATGATGCAAAAGATCTATGTTGCTCTCCAAAACTTGTGTAAATGCTGAATTCTTCACCTGTAACCTGTAAATCTACTGCCGAGTGCAAAACTGGACATCTCCTATGCTTGTGTGATCTGGTTGTTTGCTGCAGAAAATTGCAGATTTTGGTAAATCTAAGTATGCCAATGCGTCCAGAATGTCCAAAAACATAAAGATAGACTCCTGGATCACTGTATTCCGAGTTCGGGTGAGGGAGTTATGACCAAAAAACCTCTCTTTTTTGTTGTTTTCCAAAGCTGCGGAAACCTATGTATTGAATGTAGCTCCTTAAACTGAGCTCTGATACCACTTTGTAGAGTGCGCAGGTGATGGAGAAGGTAGGAAATAAGACTACGCACACACACCAACACACATCGAGACACACACACACACAATCGTTACCCTGCAGCAGCCATTCAACGTGCTGCTCTCCTCTTTTTCTTCTCTTTGAACTATTATCCAAAGTATATTTACAACATTGTATAGTCAGTGTCCAGCCGCCCATAGCACAATGGACATATTCTTTAACATCATATTCTTTAACAAAACTTTTGTTCCTAATGCTTCTGTTGGTAGCAATTCATCTGGAAATTCAGGTGATAAGGGCAAAAAGAAGCTGGATTGCCATTATTATAAAGCTAATGATCACTTGATCGAGCAGTGTCCTAAGTTGAAGGCCAAAGAGGCTAAGAAGAAAGAGGGTGGTTCCACTACAAATGCAGCCATTGTTGAGTCTTTTGTAAAAGAAGACTATGATGCTAATGTTGATACAGAATGGGCTTTTAGCACAGAGTGCACTCAGAATCTTGCTATCCATGGTGCATGCTTGTCAATTGCTGCATATTCACATGTGTGGTATTTCGACAGTGGTGCTGCAAAGTACATTACCTCACATCGTGAATTGTTCACCTCTCTGGAGTCTACCCCTCATGGAAATTCTGTCACTTGTGCCAACAATGCCTCTTATCCAGTTCAAGGAGTTGGAAAGATTGTGCTTACTGCTGCTAATGGCAGTTCTTTCACACTTTTTGATGCACTTTATGTACCTGGGATCAAGAAGAATCTTTTGTCAGTATCTGCACTTGCTAGACTTGGACTTGTAGTCAAATTTGTGGATGACAGATGTACAATTCATGATAAAATTGTTGCATCTGGGCTTTTTTATCATGGGTTGTATAAGCTCACTTTGTATGACAAGTGTGGACAAAATTTTGCAAATGCAGTTGCAGATTCACGGGCCATTTCACATGCAAAACTTTGGCATGCACGTTTTGGTCATCTGAATTTTGCCATTTTGCTGCGTTTTCAAAAAATTGATATGGTTTCTTCTTTGCTGCCTCTTGAAGCACCTGTCAAACATGTTTGTGAAGGTTGTATTTTGGGTAAAATGCAGCGCTCTAAGTTTCCAAAGGATGGTTCAGTTAGGGCCACATGCAAGTTGCAGCTTGTGTATAGTGATGTTTGTGGGCCCATGCAAACTTCATCCTTGGGCAATTACCTGTACTTCCTGACTTTCATTGATGATTACTCCAGGCATGCATGGGTATTCCCGCTTCAAGCGAAGTCCAAAGTCTGTATGTGCTTCAAACAATTTTTGGCTATGTCTCGAAATGTACTATGGGCACCCTCCGTTCCGATCGAGGGGGGAGTATATGTCTCATAAATTTAATGCATTTTTGGCTAGTCACGGGATAAAACACCAATATATAGTGCCTTATACACCTCACCAAAACGGTGTTGCTGAGAGGAAAAACAGGTCACTTACGAAAATGGCACGATGTATGGTCAAAAGTTAAGCTTTGCCACATTCTTTTTGGCTTGAGGCCATCATGTGTGCCACCTATGTACTTAACAGTTGTCCTACAAAAGCTTTGCAGTCTATTACTCCATATGAAGCATGGCAAGATAGAAATCCTTCTATTGAGCATGCGTGTTTTTGGCTGTTTGGCATATGCTTTGGGGCCACAAACACAGCAGAGAAAATTGGATGATAAGGCTGTCAAATGTGTTTTTGTTGGTTATAGTGCTGAAAGCAAAGGTTACAGGTTGTATCATCCGCAAACTAAGCATATTCTGGTTTCACGGTATGTAGTGTTTGTGGAAGATTCTGCTCAGCCCTTGCTGTCATGTACTAGAGACCGTAATGTAAGCTCACAACACATTTATCACACTTTGTTGCCGGTTTTTAGTGGTGAAAGTTCGAATGTAGATTCCAATGAGGCAAATGTACAGCCTATGGGGGTTTCCAAAAAATGTATAGATTAGCGTATTACTGATGGAGATGTACATGAGTTACTTGATGAGGAAAGGGCTGAAAATGAGCAGGCTAGAGGTATGCCAAAATGGCTGGTGCATACTTTGCGTGATAGTAAATTGGATACACCTTTGTCTAGTTGTACTTGTTCAGGCTCTCGGCATGCATCTTATGCATCAGATTGTTATGCTTTGGCTTTTTCTAGCTAACATGATGTTGAGGAACCTCTGTCTTTTGATGAAGCATAAAATTCAGAAAATGGATGGCTGCCATGCAATCAGAATATGATGCACTTATAGAAAATGACACATGGACTTTATGTGATTTGCCTCCTGACAAAAAGGCCATTGGTACAAACTGGGTTTAGAAGTTGAAACACAAGCCAGATGGTGAGGTTGATCTCCATAAGGCTCAACTTGTTGCAAAAGGCTATGCACACCAAAAAGGCATAGATTATGAAGAAACTTTTGCTCCCACTTGTCATATGACTACTGTTTGTTTTCTATGTGCCATTTTGGTTGGGATGTACATCAATCAGACAATTTTACTGATTTCTTGAATGGTGACATATTTGAGGAAGTTTATGTAATGCAGCCTCACGATTTTGTCAAAAAAGGACAAGAGGACAAAGTGTGCAGATGTAAGAAGGCTTTGTATGGGTTGAAGCAATCTCCTCGTGCTTAGTATGAGAAAGCTGACACTCATTTGGTCAAACAAGGATTTCGTAAAAACATTCCAACAGAAAGCACATTGTATGTAAAACGTGAGGGTCATGTACTTCTCATTGTGGTTCTTTATGTCGATGATTTGTTGATCACTGGACCAATTGAGAGACATATTGCTGAATTTAAGGCTGATTCGAATGCTACTTTCAAGATGAAATATTTGGGGCTGTTGCATCATTACTTGGGTATACAGTGTGATGGTGGTATTGCCTTGTGCTAGAAAAGTTACATAGAGACATTGCTATGTAAGTTGGACATGAGGATTGCAAACCTACTGCCACTCCCATGGAAACAGGTTTGAAGTTGAGCCTACATGATGCTGGTGATCCTGCTGATGTCACTCTTTACCAAAATTATGTTGGCTGCCTCATTTATGTATCAACACGAGGCCAGATATTCAGTTTGCAGTCTCACAGGTCAACAGATTTATGCATAGCCCAGGGTCTAAACATTGGCAGGCTGTCAAGAGGATTTTCCGCTACCTTAGTGGAACTTTACATCTTGGCTTGTTTTATCCCAAGGGGGGATCATTGCCGCCAGACTTACATGCTTTTTCGGACTCAGATTGGGCTGGTTGTTTTAACACAAGAGTGTCCACTAGTGGTTTTTATTTCATGCTTGACAGTTCATGTATGTCATGGTTGTGCAAGAAGCAACCTACTGTGGCCACTTCGAGTTGTGAGGCTGAGTATAGGGCAATCTTCACAGCTACGGTTGAGTGTGTATGGCTCAAACGCCTTATGGCTGATTTGGGTGTTGGACAGGACACTGCCAACACTATCTACACTGGCAGTTGCGAGGAACCTAGTTTTTCATGCTCGCACAAAGCACATTGAGGTGCATTACCACTATGTCATGGAGAGGCTCTCAGTAAGAGAGATCATCTTGGCTTATGTGCCAACACAGGAAAACCTTGCAAATCTTTTCACAAAGGAATTGTCTAGTGAGAAGCTCGAAGCTTTCCCCAAAGCTTTGGGATTACTCCCCTTTGTGGACTGATCATGTCCTTAGGGCATGGCACTTCCCTTTACTAATGTGCCAGCTCTTGTGCACCGCATCCCTCCAGGGGGGATTTGTTACCATATACATGTGGTAGTGATGTGTGTGAACACATTAGGACCGCCGGGGCATTTTTTTCCCTCTTTAGGAGGTTTTTGTCGCCGTGCATTGTATATACGCTCATCACTCTAGGGCTATCCATCTTTCCATTGCACACTAAGTAACACACTCTCTATTGTAAGCCTCGAGCTTCCTTCGTCTTCTCTAAGCTGTGTGTGTTTCTCTGCAACCCTAATTCCAATAGAGACTAGCACACACATTAATCTCACCCTTACAATTGTGGACAAGGACCTGGAACCAAATTATCCTTATGAGAGATCTTTAGGGGTGTAGGTCAAGTGGGTTGACTAGCCTATCACCATTATCAACATCCATGGTCCTTGCATTGCAAAAGATAGAGCTACATTGGGGAAGCACCTAATGAAAATCCTTGGTATAGAGGAATGGCTCCTTATTGGTGGAGATTTCAATATGGTTTAGAAGAGGAAGGACAAAACAGGGTCATCTAGTCTGCTAGCAAGATCCAAAAAATCTAAATGGATAAGCCTTTGTGGGAAGTGGGCATTGATGAACATGTGGGAGATTAGTCCCTGGAACAACATGTAAGGTATGGGCTTTGTCCTATAGTCACTAGAGTGTGAGTGAATGAGAGAAGAGGTGGAATTATCCCACGTGTAAAGGTGTAAGGATGTAGAGCTACTTAAAGATTCTTTCATGAATAAACAAGTCCAACCAATTTTGCATTACATGTCTCATGTTTGGTGAGCTTGTGATGGGTTAGAAAACTACTCAAGATCATGTTTATGAATCCAAGTTAATCTATCTTGGAACCTAATTTTCTTGAGTAAAAATCTATCCTACGCACACTCACATTGTGAGAACAATTTTTGTCTATCATCCACCTTAGCTAGCACGATCTCATTCCCATCAAGTGGTATCAAATCCATGGTGTGATAGCTAGTTGTATTGCTATGCATTTGTGTGTTGGGGAGATTATCATTCTTCAATTAACATTCCCTAATCTCTATTTGCATTAGCTTAATAATCCGAATCCCTAATCACCACTTGGGCAAGAGCATGCTCCACTACCCTTTGGTGATTAGGTGAGGGGGAGCTCACATTTAGTATTAATCTTGTGTGCAATTTTTCAATTAGTGTACATACTTTTGTGTTCCCTTTCAACCCATTTTGCATTAGCATTACTCTCATTGTATATTTTGCTTGTTTTTTCACTTTATGTGTGTGCAAAGTGTTCATCAACACCATTGCACAGATCTTATAAGTGTTAGATTTGACCCTTTGATTACATGCTTCAAATCTCTATGTTTGCAGCTTTGCATAGACTGCTAAACCTTTGAGAAACGAGAAGATTAGCCCTTCTTATCTACTTCCACATTTATGTGTGTATATTTGTGTGTGAATTCCTACGAGCTCGGGCTTAATATCTATATTACATAGTCTTCTCACAACGTGGAACTGTGGTGCAAGTGGTTAGGCCACCTAATATAGTGATGTGGGGTCCTGGGTCATGTGCTTGATCTTCAGTGGCAGTTTTAGTAAATGTGAAACTTGGTTGTACTTAACCCAGTGTGCTTAACTCTGTTAAATCCTCATGGTGTGTGTGTAGACAGTGGTTCCTACGGTGTTGAAGGCCTTAGCCGGATTCAAGGGTGACCTCCAAGTTGCTTTAAAAGCCACTTTTGAGCCCGTAGGACCAGTTCCTATGTGCAATACCCAAGGCCTTCAGACGCCAAATCACATTAACCAAAGCCTATTGAGGCTTTTGGCTCCATAAGCCCCTCTCCCGCGGCCACACCTCTAAAGCAACTTTCCCACCCAAGGTCTCATTCATGAGAGCAGTCACAAGCCAAAGATCTCATTCATGAGAGCAATCACAAGCCAAAGCAACATATTTCTTACTCTACTTATTTGCAAAAAGTTTCAGCTCAATGGGGGCAAACCATTACATTGCCAGCTCTCTCTTTCTCTCTCACTTTGTTAAAAGCGACTTCACTCTGTGAAAAGGTTCTTCACAACTCAAGTGGCAAAGAACCGAGCATTTATAAAATTTCCATTGTCTTGTAAAGCCTTACCCAAACACATAGAGTGAAAGCACCTTTTGCAATGTATGCCACAATCTACATTTATGGAGATGATTTTCTAGTTGTGCTCATTTACGGAGTCAAGACACTGGCCTTGGAGAGTCCCCAAGTGTACCCAAGATACCATGGGGGAGTTTGGGAACTCCACCTCAAAGGAAGGGAAGTTGGTAGCAATAGCATTTCCATTCGCATTAGTTTTTGCATCAGTAACTTTTTCATTGCACTTGTTTTTCAATAAAGCTCAAGACAAAGCTATGGAAATACCACATTGGCACCAACAAGGTTCGGCTAGAAGAGTCCAATAATGGAATGAAGAAAAGAGGGAAGAAAGGCATGTTTCTAAGACAAAGGTTTCTACTTCAAGGGGAGGATTCCTCTTTAAATTTTTTCATCATGTGTCAATACATTCAATCATCCTTTGTGTATATGTATTGACATCTTGTGTGGATACTATCTGTCATCCCTAGTGGATATAGAATCCTATTTATATTGCTCTAGTCCAAACCCCAAGGGAAAGATTGTCAGGTATGGGCTTTGTCCTAGAGTCACTAGAGTGTGAGTGAATGAGAGAAGAAGTGGAATTATCCCACATGTAAAGGTGTAAGGCTATAGAGATACCTAGATCTCCTTTCATGAATAAACAAATCCAACAAAGTTTGCATTACATGTCTCTTGTTTATGGTGAGCTTGTGATGGGTTAGAAAACTACTCAAGACCGTGTATATGAGTCCGAGCTAATCTATCTTGGAACCCAATTCGCTTGAGTAACAATCTAGCCACACACACTCACATTGTGAGCACAATTTTTGTATGTCATCCACCTTAGCTACTAGCACGATCCAATTCTCATCATATCACGGGAGGATTCATGTATACCAGCCTACAGTTTGCCTAGACAACCTCTTGGCTTGATAGGTACTACTGCTCACATCAAGCAAACTGGATTTCATCCTTGATAGATATGAAAGTGGTAACCTTTCAACCCATTTAGATACCCTACCCATTCACATCAAATTGAGAAAATCCAAAGGAAAAGCCCAACACCCTAGAGGGCCTAAGAGTTACTGCCTTCTGGAGTGCATCTTTTCAAGTGCCTAACAAAAAAACATTTGATCCAGCTTGGTAAAAATGACTATTTAGATAACCCCAAAGATTTAGACTCTTTTACCAGGAGCATGCAAAAAGCAATTAAATCGGAGGCCCCTTATTGAAAAATATTTGTGAGGTGTGCCTAATGCATCTCAAAGAGGAAGTTGAGCAACTGTCATCTAAAAAATGCAAAGGGAATGCGTCTGAAGCTGAGCACAAAAGGTGGCTTGAAGCCAAACCTAACCTGGCCAATCATCAAATGGAGGATGTAAAAAAGGCTAGTTGTTGTCTAGGGAAACCTACCTTGAGCCCAAGGCGGCCAATCAAAAGAACTTTTTTAGGGCCTTACAAGTCAAGAGAGGTTGAGGCCCAATCCACTCTCTCAATGATGGGAAGTGAAGGACTAGGATAAAATGGCTAAGCTGATGCTTGATCACCTTTGCCAGAAATAATCTTTTGAGGAGCATCAAGGTAATAATATCACAGTCCAAAGTCAATCTCCTAGAGAGGACTTCACTAAGAGGGAATGCTCCCGCTCGTTGGCGGCTTTAGGTAAAGATAAGTCCCATGGGTGGGGCAAACTGACTACAAAAATCTTTGTTGAATTCTTGAACAATCTCAAGTCCCTAATTATGCAAAAGGGCAACCAAAGTTTGAGTAATTGAACTCTTGACTCAATTATTAAAAGGGACCGCATTAAGCCAAGTCCAAAGCAAATCTATTTCTCTCGTCTCAAACACTAGCGACCTATAACCATGATGTTAGTGGCCTACAACATTAGTGCTGCGACCATTGCAATTGGGTTTTCTCCCATTCTGGATGAGGTCATTACTCCTCATCATCACAACATCATCAAAGGAATGTAAATATATGAAAACATAGTGGTTACCATGCTTGGCATAGAGTACGTAACACCCACCAAACAAGAGTGTATCCTATTGCATCTTGATCTTGATAAATCATACGATATAAGTACTTGGTTGTTCATTGAGGAGGTCATGAAATGTCTCGCCTTTGGGCCACCGCTGTGCCGGCTAGTTCTCACTCTGAGTGTTAGAATCCACTCTGAGTTGATTTTAATGATAGGATTCAAGTCAAAATATCAATTAAATAGGGTTACTACTTGCTCCATTGGTTTTTGCCATTGTCTTGTATTTGTTGGTCACCATGTTGGAAGCTAGTGCTACAAGAGGGGAAATCCAAGGATTGTCCTTGTTTAACATGAATCAGCTCCTAGCGAAGCTCTTTGCAGATGATTCCTTTCTCTTACTCAAAGCATGCATATAGACTGTTTGAAGGGCTTTGTAGATTGTGCAAACGTTCCTCTTAGCCTCTGGATCAAAAGGTAGTATTGAAAAACCTAGATTGATTCCACTATCAAAAAATGACTTTTGATATGGACTGGAGAAATAGTTTCAAAAGGGAAGGTCTTCTGCCACTTTGGTGCTCCTTGAGGAGGGGGATGTAGCACATAAGAAAAAAATCCAATGGGGTATGGACAG
This sequence comes from Adiantum capillus-veneris, assembly GCF_014529385.1. Taxonomy (NCBI): domain Eukaryota; kingdom Viridiplantae; phylum Streptophyta; class Polypodiopsida; order Polypodiales; family Pteridaceae; genus Adiantum; species Adiantum capillus-veneris. The sequence continues at coordinate 60,330,175 of NC_140954.1, forward strand.
GATTAGAAGCAAGATGAGAAGGTGTAATATGTGTTTCTTCCCTTCTTGAGAAGGGTTATTGTGGTCAATTCATTTATGCTCAACTACAATTCATTTATGCTCACCTACAGAGTCTTCACTAGCCTACTTCTTAAAATAGCCAAGTGTAATTGGAAGAATTTCTTGAAATCGGTGAAAATATTCCTATGGAAAAATAACACCAAAGACTCAATGCCATAGTAGTGGGCCAATTGGGAGACTATTTCAGGTCTGTGGAGCAAGGAGGCGTCGGGATTCTAAACCTTGTTATTCATGTAGAGGCCTAATGTGCCAAATTCTTGAGGCAATCACTCAGCATGACTAGGCATGGTCCACCATGGTGAAGGAATTGATTAGCAAGGAAAAACTTACTTCTAAGGGTGGTGAGTGGACAAAATAAGAGGTACATAACAAGATTCTTGCCCTTTTGATGGTCTAGCTTAAGACTAGGAGGCCCACAACAAGCGAAATCGTACAACAGTGTGCAAGAGAGTTGGTCCTTTGGAGGCGATAGAATGGGGAGAGGTGGAAAGGTACTTCCAAAACTCCATTGCCCACTGGTCCCCTTGGCTCTCCAAAGTGGGAAGCATACAACTTAACCTCTTCTAGAGAGAAATAACTAGAAAGGTAAACAATAAAGGACTCAAACATTTGTGCCATTTTTGGGACAACATTAACATGACCTGGTAAGGTGAAGACCACTTGGCTACCCAATTCCACCTCAACAAGACCAAAAGACTACTAATAAAAAAAAAATTGAATGGTATGGGCAATTATTGTATGCTAGTGTGTGAGTTTGTGTTTGAATGGAAGGTTTGGTGGTGGCCTATGAATACACATTTCTGCAAACCAAAGACCAAAGACCAAAGACATCTACCTCTGTCTTATGATCTCCTTGGATTGGATATGTCCCCTAAATAAGCCCTAGGGAAAGCAATGGTTAGAGGCTAGGTGGATGGTGGTAACAAATAACATTTAGAAAATACAATGGCCTCTCGCAATGAAGATCTCTCTTTGTAAAGTGCTATGGGGGGCCTTGCCATCAGGAATAAAGAAGCGCCTAGCTATAAGTGGGCTAGCAGGAAGATATGAAAATGGGTACAAAAGACCTGAAAGATAGGGTTCTTTAAGAACAACGAACTGATCTCTAGAGGGATGGGGATGAGAAGCCAAGTGTTATTGATTCTTGATCTTCTTTTGTGCAATTTGTCAAGGCTGAAGAACTTGAGGGTAAGAGGGGCCATGCCACCAAAGGCGGCGCCGTTTTACTAGTCTATACTAATAGATAATGGGGGAGGGGATTCCCGCTCCCCCCCCCCCGACACGTGTTGTAAGGACAATCATCCGGCGCGTGAGCTCTGCGCACAGGCATCATAGTGACTGTGAGAGAGAGAGAGAGAGATAGAGAGAGAGAGCCGTGTAGCTGTTGTGATTACAGGCGGTGATATAGAGAGAGAGAGAGAGAGAGAGAGAGAGAGAGAGAGACGGCTGCCGGCTACGTGATACAGAGAGAGAGAGAGAGAGGTGAGTTCTTCTGAAGGCGCCCGCTTATCACACTGTACCACCTGATGGCACCTGCATTAGTTTCGAGCACTGCAGCCTCCGCACACACACGCGTAGTCTCCAGACGGTCTCTCTCTCTCTGTGTGTGTGTGTGTGTGTGTGTGTGTGTGTGTGTGCGCGCGCGCGTGCGCGCGATGTGATGGGCTCTGCGATGGCTACGTGAGTTGTGGTTCGATAAAAAGTTTCCCCAGAAAAAAATCTGTCAAGAGGTAAAGGCCTCAAATTTCAGAAATTACAAAAACACCCCCAATATTTTGCAAATTCCCAAAATGCCCTTCAATTTTCCTGGTCGTGGGATGAGAAGACTTGATTGTCTATCAATCCAAGATGCTAAAACTAGAATTTGAGACTGTTAAGTAGGCTCTCCGGATAAGTTGCTTCATTATTTGCCCTTTTTTGCGAGGTAATTTGTGACTAATTACATGCTAGGCACTCAAACCCGGATCTTAATTAATTGGAAGGGTCGTGAAGAAATTTTTAAAGTTTAGGTCTATTTTTCGGGGTTTCATACTATTTTTCTTTTTTTTTGGACGGGGTTTCTCCTATTTCCCTTGCCCTCAACCGGCATTTTTGAAATTCAAATCGGCACAATATTAAGTTGAGACACATTTTCCCGAACACTGAGCAAATGGAAGCATAGTGCCCACGTGCTGCAGAACCACCTTCAACGGAGCTGAGAGACGAGACGAGAGAGAGAGAGAGAGAGAGAGAGAGAGAGAGAGAGAGAGAGAACGGCACGATATTAAGTTGAGACACATTTTTCTCGAACATGCTCTTAGCTCAAACTTTGAAGCTGATTGATGTGGTCGGGTGTGTTTGAGAGAGAGAGAGAGAGAGAGGGACACTGCGGGGGATAGAGAAAGAGAGAGGAAGAGGAGCGAGACTTGAGAGAGAGAGAGAGAGCTACATGCCCAAAACACCCCCAATATTTTGCAAATTCCCAAAATGTCCTTCATTTTTTCCAAAATCTCTTGGTCGTGGGATGAGAAGACTTGATTGTCTATCAATACAAGATGCTAAAACTAGAATTTGAGTCCGTTAAGTAGGCTCTCCGGATAAATTGCTTCATTGTTTGCCCTTTTTTGCGAGGTAATTTGTGATCAATTACATGCTAAGGACGCAAACCCGGATCTTAATTAATTGGAAGGCTTGTGAAGAAATTTTTAAAGTTCAGGTTAATTTTTGGGGGTTTCATACTATTTTTCTCTTTTTCTGGACGGGGTTTCTCCTTTTCCCTTGCCCTCAACCGGCATTTTTGAAATTCAAAACGGCACAATATTAAGTTGAGACACATTTTCCCCGAACATTGAGCAAATGTAAGCATAGTGCCCACGTGCTGCAGAACCAACTTCAACGGAGCTAAGTTCCGAGACGAGAGAGAGAGAGAGAGAGAGAGCTGTAGATAAAAAACGGCACCATATTAAGTTGAGACACATTTTTTTCGAACATTGCTCTTAGCTCAAATTTTGAAGTTGATTGATGTGGTCGGGTGCGTTTGAGAGAGAGAGAGAGAGAGAGAGAGAGAGAGCTACATTATCATCAACATCATCAATAGGCGGCCTCTTGCTCTCTCTTTCGGAACACTGTCGGAGGAAATTTTAAAATATTAGGTTTATTTTTCGGGGTTTCACAGTATTTTTCTCTTTTTTAGGGCGGGGTTTCTCCTTTTCTCCTGTTCTCATATCCACCAAAATATACCCTTGCAATGACGCACTTATCATGATAATTGGAAAAGATAAATATCACCAAAATACATTTGAGACCCTCATGGTTACCAAAAATTGTCATCTTCTAATCTTTATTCCTTTTTGACAATTGAGATCCGTCTCGGAGTGCTTAATTTGTCATAGAATACCTAGCAAAAGAAGGCAAGTAGGTATTCTGGAAGCAAGTGATTAATCGGCATCTTGGGAGATCCTTTGGACAGATTTCAAGTGAAAAAGGAGCAGCGGGCACGTGGAAAGAGGAAGGCGGAGAGAGAGAGAGAGAGAGAGAGAGAGAGAGAGATCTCATTTCGCATGCGGCACGCGGAAAGAGGAAGAGAGAGAGAGAGAGAGAAATCTCATTTTGCATGGGGCCTCAGTCGCGAGAGAGAGAGCGAGAGAGCTCGGGTGAGCTCGTCTGACTGCAACAGCGTCTCGCGATGGCTAGGGATGCAGCGCAGAGGGCAGAGGGAGAGAGACTGCCATGGGGCCTCAGTCGCGTGAGGGCAGAGCGGGAGAGAGAGCGAGAGAGCTCGCCTTAGGTCGTGTGAAGGTGCAGCTCCAGGAGGCTATGGCGATGGGGCCTCAGTTGCGTGAGGGCACAACGTCCCACGTGAGGGCAGAGCGCAAGAGAGAGGAGAGAGAGGGTCGGTCGGATCTCGGTAGATTCGGTTTAATTGGCGAGTAGAGCGAGTAGGAAGCGAGTAGGTATTAGTAGGGCTCCCCAATTTTGGAAAGCAATTGTTTAAGTAGAATCTAGATAGATACTTTTAAAGTAAAAGTAAAGTCAAGTGTTTTAGTTTTAAGAGAAAAGCAAGGACCCATTCACGTGCATGTTTGTGAATAGGGGAGGGCCAATGTCGTAGGTTAATATTGTTCCGCTTTCAACTTCAAAAATGCCGGTTGTCAACAAGGGAGAAAAGGAGAAATTTCGTCCCAAAATAGAGAAAAATAGTGTAAATATCCAAAAAATAAACCTAATTTTCTTGAAATTTCCTCTTGGCAAATTCAAGCAAAGGAATTTTGTATGTTTGGAAAAATGATTTTTTTTAAAACGTTGGGAAGGACCCGTTATTTTTACGGGCAAAATATCCCTCTATTTGTGGAAATTCCCAGAATATCTTCAAATTTCAAAATAGTCCCGGATGCCCTTTTACCTGTTTTTGCTGGACTATTCAAGATTTTCTAATCTTTATTCCTTTTAGACAATTGAGATCTGTTTTTGTGCGCTTAGCATGTAATTTGTCGCAAAATATCCCGCCTAAAAGTAATAAAAGGATCTTGTATGGTTTACAGTCAGTTTTATTATGAAAAAGTTAACAAAAAACTATTGTCGAAAAAGTTCTGTCTCACAACCGGGGGATGTTTTGGGAATTTTGGAAAATCGGGTGGGCATATTGGAAATTTGGAACAAAATACTACGGGTGATCTACCCTATTTTTAAAGGTGAGGACGCAGCTCGATTTTTCTTGGTTGGGGCTGCAATCGTGGCGTTACAAGGCAGGGGGACAGACGTTGTGTTATCCACCTGCGTGATCTTCTTTAGGGAGGCGGTTTAGGCACAGATATTCAAGGCATGGATAGATGGAGAGAGACAAAGAGGCCATGGACGATGGACCAACGTGTGTGGAGAGAGAAGCAGCGCAGTGGTCGCAGTTGTTGGATGGACTGACGCGGAGAGAGAGAGAGAGAGAGAGAGAGAGAGAGAGAGAGAGAGAGAGAGAGAGAGAGAGAGAGAGAGAGAGCCCTCATCTGCTCTGTTGTGTGGGATTCCCAAAGATGGTGCATCTCCATTGCTGCCAAGTGGTAGGTCGAGCACACAGAGGGAGACGAGCTTGCCGACTCGGTCCAGGGGAGAGAGAGAGAGAGAGAGAGAGAGAGAGAGAGAGAGAGAGAGAGAGAGAGAGAGAGAGAGAGAGAGAGAGGAGATCGTTGTCCATTGTGTGGCCATCACAAGGCTACGGCTGCGGAGCTAGAGGGGCAGGCGTAGGGCGGCACAGAAGCTGATGATGGCAACTACAGATCTGGATGTTAAGAGCATCTGGGTAGATTCGGGTTAATGGGGGACGTAGACCCAGTAGAGGGAGTACAAAAATAATGAAGCAATTCATATCCACACCATCCAACTCAAATTCTAGTTTCAGCATCTTGTATGATATAGAAAAACTACAAAAATTTTGGGGTGTTTTGGGAAATTTTGAAAATTGGAAGGGCATTTTGGGCACGTGGTGGAGAGAGAGAAGGGGGTACTCGTGAGAGATTTTTTTTGGATTGTGCTGGCTTGGCGACGGTTGCAGAGCAACCGTGAATGGCGCATTGCCATGTGTGCTCATTGGCAAGGCCCCGCATGGAGGCGCAATATATGGCAACCCTGCCTTGCTCGTATCTCTTGATGTATTCAAGATGTTGGCAGAGAGGGATGGATTGAGGATGTTGGCAGAGAAAACGCACAGGATATGGTACGCTTGCGAAACAAGGGAAGGAAAAGAGGGAGGATTTCCCGAATGGCCAAGCTGCGACAAGCCATTGTCCTCCGCTCTCAACTGCTTTCGTTCCATGTGCACTCAGATAGTTCCTTGCGTATATGAGAGAGAGAGAGAAAACTTCTAGTCTTAGAAATATAAAGTACAAAACTTAGTACTTTGTCTATATTTATAATAGTTTTAGTTCTTGGGAAGGCATGGAATTTCACTTCAGGGAGTGACTACTTTTGCTTTTTAAAGCCATTTGAAGGGTGGGTTTACTTTGCATTTTGAAGGAACTTCCCTCCATGTGTCATCTAAGGCTATGGTCATGCGAAGCTTAGTGGTTTGTTACATCAATCGGAAATTTTCGTTAGTGTGTAGATTTTCATCGGTTTACTATGCCTAAAAGAGCATAATTTTCAAACTACGTTCGTTTCTTGCCGATCAGTCCTCTCTCTCTCTCTCTCTCTCTCTCTCTCTCTCTCTCTCTCGATTGCGTCTCACTCTCCCTCACTACTTATTGCTACCCGTGACGTTTTGGACTGTCGAGCTTGCCTTAGTTAAAATTGTCGAGGCTTATAGACAACTAAGCTTTGTGTGGCCATGTTCTAATGAACCTCCCTTTCTAGGATTGCACAAACCTTCCATGTCGTAAATGATCTCTCTCTAGCCTTACTACTAAAGCTCAATAGTTGCACGCATATATCCGTGCTTTGTCTGTATGTGTGTGTGTGTGTGTGTGTGTGTGTGTGTGTGTGTGTGTGTGTGTGTGTGTGTGTGTGTGTATGAGAGACAGATTTGACGTGCCATTCATTGAGGTGTTGGAGCGTTGCAAGAAGGCCTTCCACATTTGTATTGCAAAACTGAATTGCAACATGCTTAATGATTCAACAATAGGAGTCCAATGATTTTTTGTAGATGTCCTACACGCATTGTGTATGTGTGTGTATGAGAGAGAGAAAGAGAATGCGACGTATTGATTGCAAGATTTTTTGTGTGCTGAGAAATGCGAGAGAATGGTCCATGTGATTCATCATGTGTGTGTGTGTGTGTGTGTGTGTGTGTGTGTGTGTGTGTGTGTGTGAGAGAGAGAGAGAGAGAGAGAGAGAGAGAGGGCTATCACACCAACATGAGAGAGAGGGGGGAGGGAGAATAAGCATAATCAGCAATCAACAAAGCAATCAACAGAATCCACAATCAAGAATCATGAATCAACATTGACATCTACAAAATCGAGAATTAATGTAACTGGAAAATTTTGATCTGACAAATCCAAGGCAGAAGGCGTGTAAGCCCAAGGCAAGAGCGGACCTCAACAGATAGCAAAGGCGGACGACAAGAGGCAACTCTAAAAAATCTTGGCTATTTTTGAGGTCTGTATGCTAGATTTCTTGCTCTTGCCTTGGGTTGACTCAGAATTCAAAGGTGAATCTCAAAAGTCATAGGTGGGATTGCACTAAGCCTAGGTTTTTGCAAGCGCTTAAAGACAAATTAGGCAAATCTCAAAAATTTGTAAGGGGGGTTGCACTAAATCAAGGTGAGACACGATACTTTCTCCCAAAAAATAAAAAAACTTACATATGAGAAATTTTAGGGGCAACTTTATTATATTTGAAGGCTATTACACTCACTTTCTTTACTTTGTAGGTTTTCTCACCTCCAAATCTAAAATTTAGAGATAAATTTAAAAATATGTAGGTGGGATTACACTAAAGCAAGGACTTTTCAATCATTCAGCTATGCTATGTTTTTTCCAAAACTTGACAAGCAAATTTACTATATTTTATGGCTATTGCACTAAACTTCTTTGGAACTTCTCTAACCTTTAATTTAGGTTCTATGAACTTTGGAGATATTCTCACCTTGAATTTAAAATTTAAAGTTGTGATGTTAAGTTGTTAGCATTTTTGCATCCATGGCTCTTTTGGAGCATGGGATGTTGTATATTTTCTGTTTCTAATTCATTACAACTCACTCTGACAATTCATAAGTGAGTGCTAGTAAAAAAAAAATTAAAAAAAAATTAGAGATAAATCTCAAAATTTGTAGGTGGGATTATACTAAACCTAGGTTTTTTCCTCCAATTGTTGTGGACATTCTAACCTTCAAATTATATCTTACGAGTGTGTGGCCCATCCTATGGATGGACACACACACACACAAGCCCTTTTCTTTGCACCCAATCACTCTCTTTCTTGCTTTGTCTTGGTCTCCAACTCTCATCCCCTCCAAGCCCTTTCCTTATGTCATGTGGCAGGGGCCTCCAAGGTGTATTAGATATAGTCAAGGAATTTGTAGGTGGGATTACACTAAACCTAGTTTTTTCTCGAGCACTTGCGTACACAATAGTTTTTTCTATTATTCAATAGTCCATTATCTATAATCTTTCTAGTGGAGCTTGAAAAATTAGAGGAAGGTGAGGGTCTCCACATGTCACCTTTTGGTTGATTTGCACGGCATGTTGGATCAACACCAAAATTGAGTTGTTGAGTCCCTACTAGTTGTCCTCCTTGCTATAGACACATTAAAGAGCCTTCAAAAATTACATGAATTACTCCAAATTCAATGCAAATCAATTCTTTCCCACACGGTCATGGTGACACACACACACACACACGGCACACGCGTATGCGTAATTTTGGGTAGTATAGTTTGCACGTTGTTGACAAATGGTGGATTTGCACAATCTCTCTCTCTCTCTCTCTCTCTCTCTCTCTCTCTCTCTCACACACACACACACACACACACACACACAAAAGTTAACACGATGTTAGGTGTACGATTTTGACTATTTCAAATTTGTAGGTGGGATTACACTAAACCTATGTTTTTCTCAAGCCCTTGCGTACACAATATTTGTTTGCTATTATTCAATAGTCAATTATCTATACTTTTTATAATGGATCTTGAAAAATTAGACGAAGGTCAAGGTCTCCACATGTCGCCTTCTGGTTGATTTGCACGGTGTCAAGAAGTGCGCAATGCGACTAGGAAAGCGTCGGGCCTCTGACTGTGAGGATTCGTAGCAAAATCAAGCAAGGCGTAGACGATTTGAAGCCAAAAACACACTAAAAAAGAACAAAACTCTAGCCATGAAAGCTCCACTTTGAAAAAGAACCAATACTAACTCAAAACTCTTGTATGTGTGAAGATTAGGTGTAGCCTCGCTCCCAATTGCACAGATGCAGTGCTCATTCGACTTGTTAAAAACCCTAAATTTACACTTCGATTCTTCATCGTGACCATTTCATGGAAGCTTCAGTACTTCATTGGAGAAGCCCAAGTAGTTATTTGAGGAGGGGAAACCCTAATTGGAGGCCTCACAGCCTCAACCATGTAGTGGAAGCAGCACGGGACTGCACTAGCACCGTGTAGAGGAATGGTTGTATCTCCTTGCTCATGTGCCCAAATGAGCTCATTCTTGGCTCTAAAAATTTCCACACAACTTGAGCAACAATGCCAGCATCGTTGATGTGGCATTTTGAGCTATTTTGAGCATTTTTAAGGCTATTTTTGACCATTTTTAGGCCATTTTTAGTAATTTTTAGCCAAAAATATCACGGTTTGTCCGTAAAAAGCCCAAACGAGCTGGAAAAAATCCCTAAAACTGTGGAAAAATCCCATTCGGCTCAAATTTCTCGTTGAACCTCGTTTTCCCACTTGGTAAGCACTTTGGGCACGTCTTTCACGCAAGCGCACAAAACCTGCTATTTTTGGCCGAGATTGTCCGCATTGAACTTTCTAGGCAAAACGAGCGTGCCACTTTGAAACACTTGACATTTGTACATTCCTAAAGCAAATTAGGCATATATTTATTATTGGGTTATAAAGCCCAATGTGGTCGCCCAGGTAAGTGGGCGGGCCGCGAGGTATGTGCACATATTCTTTTGTTAAAACCTAATAAGAACTCACTATGCTCTATACATTACAGTAGAGCGAGTTCACCATATCGTCGTGCTCTTCTTCTCGCACTCTCTCTCGCGTCGCACTTCCGCTCGTACTCCTTCAACTGGTATCAGAGCTCAGATCGAGGCTCGGGGGAGCATTTGCAAGTAGCCAGAGTCACCTGCTCAGGTTGGAGTGAGGTTCTCAAAATTTCATTCTGAGGTCATCTCGGCCACCGTTCGGCTTCGACAAAGCTCTGCGCAGGCCATTTTCGGCTATGTGGTCTTGGCGGGTGCAGATCCGACTCTGCAAATTTGGGGTTTCGGCCTACGACTGCAAGTGCTGAGGATATCTGCACTTCCAGAGTGCTGATTTGTGGCTGTCTACACAACGAAGGACAGCTCACAGTTCTTGGAGGCGTGTCACATACAACACGGGCGCACCTACACACAGATTGTAGGCGACATCCACTAGTTCATCATGTAGCTTGTGTTTGCTGCTTGATATTCCAGATTTCATCCTGACATTGCAGGTACTTCCACATGGGATGTATTGTCAGAGATGATGTATGTCTGTTGAGGGTTTGCTGGCTGTGAGTCACGCACCAAACAACCGCCGCAGTGGTTACAGCATATAGTGGGAAATTTGTGGATGTATAAGTTTGTAGATAGTCTATGTATTGTCAGATTTATTGCAGCCTTTGTTGAGGGTCGAGTGAGGTCTTATTGAGCTGGGGGATTCTCGAATGTTGAGACCCCTTCGGTGATACAGGTCTTGGAGCGATCCCTCGACCACCCTTAGATAGGCAGCTAGGATGTATTGACTGTGAGTTAGACAGTTGGGATTTCATCTTTGCTTTACTGCCATTGAGGCATTGTCGCAGTCTATGCTTACAGGACAGTGAAACCATTTTACAAAGGAGACTCTTCCGAAATTTTTGCAGAATCTGAAGCTTTCTTGGTTCATTTGACAGGTTGATATTGGTTCAGAGGTCAGTTTACAGGGGAAACTCTGCCGAATTTTTCCCAGGAAAGTAAACTATTGTGAAGCGTAGTTATGGCTGGATCACAGGACACTGATCTTTACAATATCAAGAAGCTGGATGGAACCAATTTCCCATTGTGGAAGAATCAGATTTGGCACGTGTTGGTACAAAAGAAGCAGATAAAACCTATAAAGCTCGAGGGGATAAAACCAAAAGATATCGACGAAGATGAATGGAGCGAAATGGATGAATTGGCACTTTCTACCATTATACTGACTTTGGCAGAAAGAGTTTACTTCAATGTAGCAGACGAGATGTCGGCTTATGAAGCATGGACAAAGCTGAGTGATCTTTATGAGAAGCAGAGTGCAGCTTCACAGGTATACTGGCTTAAAAAGCTTGTTGACTTGAAGATGAAAGAAGGGACACCTATGTCCAATCATCTGAATGAATTCAACACCACCTACAGTCAGTTGTCAGCTCAAGGTGTCAAGTTTGATGAACCTGTTAGAGCTATGTTCCTGTTGATCACATTGCCGGAAAGTTGGGACACTTTTCGCACAGCTTTGAGTAATTATGCACCTCTAGATGGTTTGACCATAGCAGGTGTAGAAGGCAGTCTGCTTACTGAAGAAACAAACAGAAAGACAATGGACAAAGGCAAAGGAACAGCCTTAGTTGTCAGGGGAAGGACCAAAGAAAAGTACAAAGGTGGAAAGAGGAATCAGTCTCGTAGCAAGTCCCGCAGTGCTAAAGGCAAGAGTGACATAGAATGCTACCATTGTGGCAAGAAGGGTCACATGAAAAGAGACTGCAGAGAATGGAAAGCAGAAAAGGGCAAAGAGAAAGTTGAAGACCATGGTGAGAAGAAAAAGTCCTCAGTGAAGATTCAAGAAATAAATGTGACAAACACTGTTGCAGAGGATGACAGTCTAGTGTCAGGAGACATTTACTTCCTGAAGAATACAATGGACTCAGCTCTTCTTACAGCATCTGATGGAAATGCACTGAGTGACTGGATTATAGACTCAGGGGCATCACTTCATGTGTCTCCAAACAAGGAGTGGTTTACCTCTTATGCGACCACTAAAAATCATGTTCGTCTAGGCAATGGGTAGACATGTGAGATCTTAGGTGTTGGAGATGTTCAATTGAAGTTTCAGAATGGCTCTTCTTTCACGCTGAAGAATGTGAGACATGTTCCCGCAATTACAAAGAGCTTGATCAGCACAGGTTTACTTGATGATGCTGGCTACGTCACCACTTTTGGACAGAACATGTGGAAGATATCCAAGGGTTCTATGACAGTAGCACATGGAGTAAAGTCTGGAGGACTTTACATGATTTATGTATCAAATGTCTCTAAAAATGTAATCAATGTAACCGAGCAGACGAACGTTTCTTTGTGGCATAGCCGGTTAGGACATATATCCAAGAAGGGAATGGAAATCTTGTCTCGTTTTGGTTATTTGCATGGCTTGTCATTTAATGATTTTGAATTCTGTGAACATTGTCTGTATGGTAAGCAAACACAGCAGCCACATAAGCATAGAAGCAGTAGAAGAGATACACAGTTGGCACTTGTTCATAGTGATTTGTGTGGACCTATGCCTAACCTATCTCTAGGGGGAGCTTCTTACTTTATGACATTTATAGATGATTACTCGAGGAAAGTATGGGTTTACTTTCTCAAGCACAAGGATGAAGCGTTTAGTGTTTTCAGAACGTTTGTGACACTTGTGGAGAATAAGAGTGGCAAGAAGCTTAAATGCTTACGCACTGACAATGGTGGAGAGTATGTTTCGAAGGCCTTTCAGGACTTTTGTGAGTGAAAAGGTATAAAACGTGAACTTACTGCTCCTTACAATCCTCCTCAAAATGGTGTTGCTGAGAGGATGAATAGGACCATACAAGAGAAGGTCAGAAGTATGTTGTCTAATGCAAAGCTGCCAAATGGGTTTTGGGCTGAAGCTATATCAACAGCTGTTCATCTTGTAAATAGATCTCCTAGCAAGGTTTTGCAGAAGGATTCAGTGCCAGAGATGGTATGGTCAGGCAAGGTGCCCTCATACAAGCATCTCAGAGTCTTTGGCTGTGCGGCATATACTCACGTACCAAAGGAATTTAGGAACAAACTTGAGCCAACGAGTAGAAAGTGCATCTTTCTAGGCTATGGTAATTCTGGTGAGATGGGGTACAGACTTTGGGATCCCGAATCCAGAAAGGTTATCCGCAGCAATGATGTTCACTTTAATGAAGCCAAATATCATTCTAAACCAGAGAGGGTTGAGGAGATTAGAAGAGTTGTCTTCCAAGAAGATGGACCTGCACGTGCAAGACAAAATGTCAGGGCTCAAGAGGAGCAAGGACAGGATAGAGTGGAACCACAGGTTGTGGTTGAGCCTCAGCCACCTATTTTGCGTAAATCGGGACGGATCTCACGACCTCCTGATCGGTTTGTTCCATATATGAACTATGTCATGTTGACTGATTGCAATGAGCCTTCATGTTACAAGGAAGCAGTGCAAATGAAGGACTCTAGGAATTGGCAATTGGCCATGCAGTCACAGATGACAGCTCTGCATAAAAACCAGACATGGAATCTAGTTAAATTACCACAGGGCAAAAAGGCTGTACCTTGTAAATGGGTTTACAGGTATAAGATCACCGCTCATGATAGTCAGCCAAAGTACAAAGCAAGGCTTGTTGCCAAGGGCTTTAAGCAAGAACAAGGCATTGACTTTGATGAAGTCTTCTCTCCGGTGGTCAAGATGACTACATTGAGATGCTTTCTTGCATTGGTTGCCATATTAGATTTGGTGTTGCACCAAATGGATGTCAAGACAGCGTTCTTGCATGGTGATTTAGATGTGGAAATTTCCATGCAGCAGCCAGAAGGGTTTGTTGAGAAAGGCAAGGAAGATTTGGTATGCCAGTTGTTAAAGAGTCTTTATGGCTTAAAACAATCACCGAGGGCATGGTACCATAAGTTCCATAAGTTTATGCTTTCTCAAGGCTACAAACGTAGTGAGTTCGATCACTGTCTATATACGAAAAAGGCTAAGGATGGCAGTTGGCTGATCCTTATTTTGTATGTGGATGACATGTTGATTGCTCGCAAGCACTTGGAAGAAATTTCAGCTTTGAAGTCAAAGATGGCAAAATTGTTTGACACGAAAGACATGGGTGAGGCAAGTCATATACTTGGTATGCGCATTGAGAGAGACAGATCAAAGAAGTTGATTTGGTTATCTCAAACAGAGTATATTGACAAGGTTTTGCAACGTTTCAATATGGAGAAGGGAAAGGCACTGAGTGTTCCATTGCCACCATATGTGAAACTTAGCAAACAAGATTGTCCTGTGTCTGAGGAAGAACAAGCTGAAATGGATAAGATTCCATATGTGTCTGCAGTGGGTAGTTTGATGTATGTAATGATTGCTACTCGCCCAGACATTGCATTTGCAGTGGGAGTAGTAAGTCGATACATGTCAAACCCAGGCAAGAAACATTGGGAGGCAGTGAAAGGAATATTGAGATACCTGAAAGCTACAAAGAGTATGCGTATATGCTATGGGAGTCAGGAGCTAAGTGTAAAGGGTTTTACAGACTCAGATTATGTAGGTGACTTAGACAACCGAAGGTCTACGTTAGGGTATGTCTTTACATTGGTTGGTGGAGCAGTATCATGGAGTTCTAGATTACAAGATTGTGTTACTCAGTCTACTACAGAGGCTGAATATGTTGCAGCATCAGAGGCATGCAAAGAATCAATTTGGCTTAATCGATTAGTAACAGATTTGGGAATCAAAGAAGAGATGCCTGTGTTATATTGTGATAGTCAAAGTGCTATACAATTGGCTCGCAATCCAGTTTATCACTCAAAGACAAAGCATGTGGATGTGGACTATCATTTCATCAGGGAAATGCTTGAGGATAAGCAACTTCAGCTTGTCAAAGTTCACACCACAGAAAATCCTGTTGATCTACTTACAAAAGGACTTCCCTAAGAGAGCTTTGCGCATTTTCGCAAGCAGTTAGGTGTAGGGTAGTACATCACTTCTCTACATCTCTTGTATATTAGCTTGTATAGTAGCTTCTCTCACACTTAAAGTACCACATTGGACTTTAAGTGGGAGGTTGTTGGGGTATAAATCCCAATGTGGTCGCCCAGGTAAGTGGACGGGCCGCCAGGTATGTACACATATTCTTTTGTTAAAACCTAATAAGAACTCACTATGCTCTATACATTACAGTAGAGCGAGTTCACCATATCGTCGTGCTCTTCTTCTCGCACTCTCTCTCGCATCGTACTTCCGCTCGTACTCCTTCATTTATGTGAAAAATCATTCCATGGTGCCACGTGTAGGGCCTCGCCCACCCGGCAAGGTATGTACATGAATGCAACCGTGACATTCATTTTCGCATATATCACACTATGTACATTGTAGCATTTGGTCCCACACATCATAAACATTAAGAGTGAGGTAGATACTTTAATTTCACATTATGAACGTGCCATGGCACGACATCCACCCCCTCTAAACCTGCACATCCTCCGGCATGTGCCACAGATATCTTTTGCAGGTTCAGTCTTCATTTAAGTCAACATACATGTCGATTTCATCATCGCTTGCAAAAAAATCTAACGCATCATCCTCCTGTTCTTCATGCACATCCATACCATTTTCATCAGAGCCTTCATTTTGACCTTCTTGAATCAAAGGGATCTGTATCACCTCTTCTTTTGAATAACTTGATTCTTTTCCCTGCAATGGGAATCTTCATTTTTATCCCATCTAATTCATGCAAGGTATAAGTTGCATTCCCATGTACATGTTGAACCACATAAGGACCAAACCATCTCTTTGAAAGCTTTCTTATTGTTGAATGTTGGTTGTCAAGACTGCTGTCATACACCAACACCCAATCACCTTCCTCAATAGCTTTAGGTCTGAGCCTATGCCTCTTATCAAGTCTGTCCTTATTCTTAAACCTTGCATCTTTCAATCGTGCTACTGCAATCTCAATATCTTTGGGCCTTCTTTCTAATTGTTGTATGCGCAAAGCAAGAAGGTCTTCCCTACTCATTCCATCTTCCAAAGGTAATACATTCCATGTGGGAATTACATCCTCAATTTGCATTATAGGTTTCTGACCATACATCAACTCAAAAGGCATATAACCAGTAACCGAGCTATGAGTTGTACGATCAGCCTATAAAGCATAAGGCAACAACCTAGGCCACTCTCCCATTTTACCTTTGCAGGACTTAGCTAAAGCTTTAATGATAGGAGGATGCCCACGCTCTGATTTTCCATTTCCCTCAGGGTTATATGCAGTAGTGAGAGCAATTTTAATGCCCAACCTAGAGAAAAACTCCCTTGCTTTGTCAGCATCCAACTCACCCTTGTCCGCTGTTATTTTCCCAACATAGCCATAACGGCTAATTACATCATCCAAGAGGAACTTACATATCCCTTCTGTGCTTTTTGTTCTTAGAGCACGACCTTCAACTTGGTTGGTTAAGTCTTCTCGTGCAAGCACTATGTATCTCATTTGCCATAAGCCCAATGGCATCGTAACCAGATCTACTACCCACTTGTAATGCATGGCCAATGGGTAAGTAGGGTGCAACCCATCACGATGACGTACATTTGAATACATTTGACAGGTTTCACAGGACTCCACAAAGTGAGATACATCTTTATACATACCTTTCCACCAATACCTCTCTTTCATTTTAGTAAAGGTGGCCCATACACCTCTATGTCCAGCATAAAGACTCTCATGAAACTTTTTCATAAGCTCGTTTTGAGCGTCCTTATCATTCACGACTCTCATTGGCATTCCATTTCTTTGTTTTGGACGCTTCCACAAGTACCCATCTTTCAAAATGTATCCATAGTCCTTTCTACGTATTCTTTTGAACTCTTGATCAGTCCACCCTTCTTGCCTTGTCAAAGAGCTCAGATAGCGTCCAATGAGCAACCAGTCACCTTGATATAGGTCCTCTATAAACGATTCAAGTGCATTTGACAGGCAAACATGATCACCCTTGGCATGAGAGATACTATAGAATTGTGTGTCTACATCATCGCCCTCCACAACCATGTCTTCTTCTTTTTCATACCTTGCTCTTGAAAGCATATCCGCAACTGGATTATCTTTCCCTGCAATATGCTTAAATTCTGGATTCAAGGACTTTATGTAGGCAATCCATCTCAACATAGCAATGTCGGGAGTTGAGCAACTTGTTATCATTCCAAGAAGGGGTAGACAATCAGTCTCCACTATTACATTTGCTCCTATCACGTACTCTTTGTCACATTTCAAAGCTGTGACTACTCCCCATAACTCTCTTTTTACCTGTGGATAGTTGCGTTGACGAGCACTTAGGACTTTTGCTCCAAATCTCACCACATATCGCTTGCCATCATTATCATCTTGCCCAATCGCCCATCCAATTCCTGTGGGGCTAGTATCCACTGTCACAATTACATATCTTCCACATTCATAGTTTGCTTTTCTCAAAGTTGGAGACATAAGTAGCAACCTCTTTAATTTCCTCATGGCATGGGTATGCATTTCTTCCCGTTGAAACTTTTTGTTCTTTCTCAAAAGCTGATACAAAGGCTCTGCTACATGTGTATAATGCGAAATCCAAATAACATAAAACACACATTCACCCAAGAACCTTCGAACCTCACTGACATTTATACATTTCTCTTTCATTCTCTGGATTACATCAATCTTTGCAGGACAAGGCCTTCTACCATATGGCCCGCACATATGTCCCATAATAAGAACTTCATTCACACCAAACACTGACTTTTGGCAAGACAAGGTAAGGTTCACCTCTTCCAACCTTGACAAGTTATTATCACAATCATTGATAGGGTTTGCCACATACTTTCAGCACCCCCACGAGTCTAGATCCACATCTTTATCACTTACATCACATCCTTTGATTGGCACATCATCAAGAAAAGGCATTCTAGTTTGTGGTATGAAGTCACGTAGGACTTTGTTCATACCATTCATCATGTGTGCAACTGAATTCGTTGCCCCCTGAGGTAAGGTGCACATCCTTACTAAACCCAAGGGTGTCCTCATGGTAGTCAGGTCCCTGCTTTCCATTGCTAGTTTGAACCGATCATACCCTGATTACAAATCTCCCATAGAATATATTGCCCTTCCTGCAAATGCCTCTGCAAACTCATCGACAACTGGCCCTATACCCACATTTCTAATTGTCACCTTGTTTACAGGTTGCATATCTTGAATAAAGCGTAAAGAACCATTTTTCTTTATGGAGCACAAGAAGGCTCCAAGATACCCATCTTGATCTTTTCATTAAGAAACTCAATGAGCTTTGGCAAATGAGCCTTTGGAACAGGAATAGGCCTCAAGTTCCAAGGTACATGAGGGATAGTGAAGATCACCATAGGAGCAACAATGGATGGATCAACACAACCTATCTCATAAGGCTCAAATGAAAAAGCTTTTCCATGTTTAGCAAGCATATCTTTTCAGCTTTTGTCAAACTGTCCTCGCAACCAACCTTTAACTCTTTCAAAGAATCCTTTGTGAACTTGTGTCCAATCTTGCTTGGGTCACGAATGCTAGGTTGCAAAGCAGCTTGTTCCATCTTATTTGTGCAGTCTTTTGGTAGAGGTAATGCCAATGGTTTCACTTTCTTTGCCACGGACTTATACTTAGTCTCCACACTACAAGAGGCTATTCATATTAGCCACGCTCACACAGCGACGCTCAAAAAAAAAATTCCCGGCGTCGCTATGAGCGTCACAAATTTCTTTGTAAATTTGCGACGCTCATAGCGATGCCGGCTGGGCTAAAAAAATAACCGAGCGCGCTCAAAAACTCAGATCTCAGATCTGAGTTTTTCGGCGCTCTCAAGCAAGGAGCAGGTAACGCTCTCCCTCACTCTCTCTCTCTCTCTCTCTCTCTCTCTCTCTCTCTCTTTTTCTTCTCCACACACACACACACACACACACGAGGAGAGGAAGGAGAGCCAGGTATGCTCCTTCCCTCTCCTCATTCTCATGTTCCCTTCCCCTCTTTCTCTCTCCCTCTCTCTCTCTCTCTCACACACACATACACACACACACATAGTGTTTTTGAGAGAGAGAGAGAGAGAGTACAAACAAAAACAAAAACGCACACACACATACATAAACAAAGAATGCACACACACATTGAGAGAGAAAAAGAGAGAGAGAGCATGCATAAACAAAAAACGCACGCATTGAGAGAGGAAAAGAGAGAGAGAACATGCATAAACAAAAAACGCACACATTGAGAGAGGAAAAGAGAGAGAAAACATGCATACGATCCAAAAAAACGCACACACATTGAGAGAAAAAGAGAGAGAAACTAATTTAACGTCGTAGGAAACTAATTAAAATTAAAAGACCTAAAGATCTAGCCGACGAGGAGTTGAACTCAAGACCTATTATTCAAGAGGGAAATGGCATAATCAATCTATCATACTTGGCATGGGTGATAGAAAGGTTATACCATTTATCTCTTTTTATTGGCACACACATCCACACACGCGCACACACACAAGAAGAAGAGAGTTATAACGTCGTAGGAAACTATCTTAAAAGACGTTAAAGATTAGGTTATATGTAGACTTACATTAAATTAGATTTAGGTTTATTTTTAACTAGATTTACGTTTATTTACGCTAGATTTAGATTTACGTTATATTAGATTAGATTTAGGTCTCCATAGACAGCGATGCCTGCATGAAGCGGGTGAAGAAAGCCCTCAATGGAATATAGGGTATTGCTGCCTTCACTCATGGTGGGCTCCGTCGATCCAAAAGTACTGGTGAAATGTCTTCAAAAGATAGGGAAGAAGGTGGATCTTCAGGGCGGCAAGAGTCACTACATCCCCGACACAATGACCATCTAGACAACCTCTAGTCATTCAACAGCAACTTCAAAGCTAGTAACAAGAGCAAGAACGGTCTAAAGGGCCAATTGCTGTCGTCAGATGTGGATGGAGATGAGGCAGCGTCACCGCCAGAAGTTAACTCTCACATCTTTAGTGATGAGAATGCCAACTCTTGCCGAGTTATGTGAAAAATTATGTGTTAAATCAGTTTTAAGGTTCTTATAACCCCTGTTAGTTTAGTTCTTTGTTTTTAATATAACATAATTTACGTTAGATTTAGATTTATGTTATATTAGATTAGACTTAGGTTTGTTTAGGTTTACCCACACACACACACACACACACACACACACACACACACACACACACACACAAGAAGAAGAGAGTTTTAACGTCGTAGGAAACTATCCCAAAAGACGTTAAAGATTAGGTTAGATGTAGACTTACGTTAAATTAGATTTAGGTTTATTTTTAGTTAGATTTACGTTTATTTAGATTTACGCTTATTTACGTTAGATCGAGTCCACGCAAGAATTACTTACGGTTTAGGGTTTAGAGTTAGACGAACAGTGAAAAGATCTACTGTGAAAAGATGTTAAGATGCTGTGAAGTGCTACAGCTAGAGAAGAGGCAAAGGGGTTTTGTCCACTACATGCAGTATCATGTAGACGTGGGTGTGTAGATTTCTTGTACCCACAAATATAGGTATTGACCAATAAAGACGAGATTATAACCCGGTGGTTCTGATCTCCGTGCACCTCTAGACCGAGGTGTGCGGGGATTGGACATGACTAGAGAATGTGAGGTAGAGAGAGAGAGAGAGATAAGACGAAGAATGCCAATAGAATATTAAATTTGTTGTCCAGGTTATAAGTTTTTTATCCTCATTATGAGTAGCGACGAGGATGTGGGACCGTCCAACCGAAACACCTATCTCTCAACGAGGGTCTTATGTCCTTGTAATCAATGCAAGCATGCTGTGCGACGGACAAGACGTGTTTCTTTGCAGCACGTTCGCGAATTTGGCGAGTTCGATCCATCTATTATAGATCGAGTTGTTGCCAATTATAACTCGTCGGACTCTGACGCTGGCCAACAAGCAGCAATCTTGCAACCCAATAGACGTGTTCGCAGGCGCTTTGGTCAAGCAGCATATGTGAGGCCACAAGATGTAGCCTCTGACAGCTCGGGGGATGATCATGCAGAGCACATTCCCAACGAGGCAATGTTTGAGCCCGAGATTGATGAAATGATCGAGACGATCATGGATTCAGAAAGGCTTATCTATGATGATATGAAAAGTGAAGCCGATACGCCATTGTATAATGGAGCACGTATGTCTAGATTGAAAGCACTCCTGGTTCTTCTCAACATGCAGGCAAAGTTTGGATGGAGTGACACTAGCATCACAGCGCTTTTCAGGTGATCTATTACAATTAGTTTACTTTAATAAAACTCTAAATGTATAATGATCTGATAGATTTTTACACGACTGTATCATATTTTTATGTTGTGTAGATTGTTGAAAGAGCACATACTACCAGCTGACAATGTGATGCCAGATTCCCGAGATGAAGCAAGAAAGATTTTGCGAAACTTGGGGATGGATTACAATTCTATCCACGCTTGTCCTAATGATTGCATTCTTTTCAGAGGGGAATACATAGACATGGAGAAGTGTCCGAAATGTGATTCCGAAAGATATCGAGTAGATCTCCACGGGACAAAAATTCCACAAAAGGTTTTGCGACATTTCCCTCTGCTTCCTCGCATCAAGCATTTCTTCGAATGTAAGTCCATGGCCGCCCTAGCATCATGGCATGAGGAGAATAAATCTTTGGATGGTGTGCTACGAATTCCTGCAGATTGCGTAGCGTGGAAACATATAGATGGAACATGGTCGGATTTTGCCAGGGAAGCTCGAAATTTGCGCTTAGGCCTGGCTATGGATGGCGTAAATCCATTTGGTCAAAGATCAACATCTTACAGTGTATGGCCCGTTGTCATCGTCAACTACAACATTCCCCCATGGTTGACTACGAAGAAGGGGCACCTATGGCTAAGCTTGATTGTGCCAGGGCGATATAAAGTGGGGAATATGGATGTGTATCTTCGTCCACTATTGGAAGAGCTACAACAATTGTGGATTGGCATAGAGGTGGTGGATATGAGCCGACACAGAGGATGACGGAATGCTTTGATCAGAGGCATTCTAATGTGGACCATGCATGACTATCCCGGGCTAACAGAATGCTCAGGTGATCTATTGACACTCCTCACTCAGACACTGTAAATCTTGTTTTTTCCCATAGTTGATCTATTATCATGTGTATACATGCAGGGCTTCAAACAAGCGGATACAGAGCATGTGTCACATGTGGACCTAGACTGAATGCACGTAGGGCACCCTCACTGAAGAAGCAAATCTACGAAGGTCATCAAGCGTATCTTCCAGAGAATCATGTGTTACGCAACGGCTCTTTGGGAAGAGAGCCACCAAGGATGTCTGCACAAGCATGGTTAGAGCAGAAGGAGATGTGCGATGACGGATTGCCTCCAGGGATGAAGAGACTATCTCTATGGTACGAGTTACCATACTGGCCCCGACTCATGATCAATCACTTGCTCGATCCAATGCACATATTCAAGAATGTGGGTAATCTACTATGGGACCATCTGACCGGCAAGAAAGATACTTTGGGAGCCAGAGTTGACCTTAGAAATGTGGATCGTATGGAGCAATATTGGCCGCAAACAGCGTCTGATGGATCGATAAAACTCCCTAAAGCACCATGGATTTTCACAGGAGCCCAAGAACGCAAAGTAAAAGAGACCATTCGATCTTTGCGGACCCCCACTGGCGTAATGCACTCGCTCTGAACGTGTTTTACTAAAGAAGGAAAGCTTACCGGTTTGAAGTCACACGATTGGCATAAAATGTGTCAGGTACGTTCATAGTGGACTTTAATATCATTGCATAAAATGTGGGCTTTAATATCATTGCTGCACATACTTTACAGTTTATTTTACCGGTTGCCATTGAGGGATGTTTGTCTCTCGACATCCGTAACACAATCTACAAACTTGCAAAGCTGGTGCAATGGATCTCACAAAAGGAGATCAACGTAGACTCCATACCATTCGCCAAACTAAATGTTGCGGAGCTTGTGTGCATGTTTGAGAAACATTTTCCTACTACAATGCTAACCATTCAGGTGCATCTTCTTGTTCACATAGTTGATGAGGTGGAAATAGCTGGCACAGTTCATTCCAGATGGATGTTCTTCTTAGAACGTTTCATGAAAACGCTTAAGGGATATGTGCGTCAAAAGGCACGTCCGGAGGGTAGCATGGCAGAAGGTTGGTTGGTATCAGAGTCCCTAGTGTACATTGGAGAATGGCTAGACGGATTTGATAAATCCCGGGACACGCTATGGCGAACCATAGATGATGAGCGCATATCTGGGATTGTCATGTGCAATCTCGGTGTTGAGAAGAAGATGACGGAAGGTCTAGAGGCTAAAATCAACCGATTTTGCATGCTTCACAATCCAGTGATGCAAAAGTGGATTTCACAATATGAGGATGCAAAGCAAGAGCAACAAAGGGCACGAATCGAGTGGAGACGGAGAAGACGACCACCGATGCACTATCCAGCGGTTCTGGAGAGCCTACCAACCTTCATGAGCTTAAGATGTTTGCACAACCAATTGAAAAGCGCACAACAATGCGGTGACGAAGTGACTGAAGAAGAGTGGGAGTACTCTCGGGGTTGCGTGACCAAGGTAAGTTTGCAATGTACGACTAGCAAGTGACTTTATTTATAAACGTTTGAACGGCCACTCATAATCTTTGTTCGTTGTAGTATAAGTCATACACAGCAGCATGGTGTAAAGGTCGACATTTTAGGGTGGAACGAATCGACAAAAAGCGTTTTACTCAAGATTGTGGAATCATGGCAAAATTTGAACAGTCTAGTCGACGACGTTCCTCTGATGCAGATCCTGTGGTGGCGGAACTCACTTACTTCGGCACGCTGCAAGAGATTTTGAGGATCGATTACAGAGGATTTTTTGTCGACTTGTTCGACGTGCAATGGTTCAAGATAATCATGGAGGGTCGCAACGCTACTGTGCGTAGAGGAGAGTCTGGTTTTCTTGAGGTGGATTCTACTAAGAAATGGACTGACCTAAGAGACACTTTCGTACTACCCGAGCATTGTGAACAAGTATGTAAATAGTTAACATCCCCCTTTTACAAGTTATGTGCTTGAAAGCTCTCATGTAAGTTATGTGGCTCTGGCAGGTAATATTTCATCCTACAAAGTCTACATCAAACTAGTGGTACGTCATAGAGGTAGCCCCTCGTAGTGCAAGGACGTATGAAGGCTACCATGTGCCAATCACAACGGCATCAATGGAGGAGATCAGAGAAGATGCTCAATCAAAAGCCGCTGCGGTGGTGCCAGACGAGCATCAAGATGCTACTACTCTATATGGGGTGCATGCAGAGGAGCTACAAAATGAAACAGAGGATATGTGTTTAAACGGAGAGCTCTATATAGATATAGGAAGTTATGCTGAGTTATGCGAGGATGAGAGAGAGATCTCTTAAAGCCACAAATATTGTATTTGAACAATTTTGCTCCGTGTTGTAAAAGCTCTGGCTCTCTAAGTACCTTCCATGGTGTATAACGCTCTTTTCTACTCGCGCTCACATCTTTTGATTGAAAATTCTGAGTTTTCGACTTGCCTCTTCTATCACTCAATTCATTGTGTCATTGTATTTATATGCGTCATTACGTCATTGTATTTAATGGTCTTTGCGTCATTGTATTTATATGCGTCATTACGTCATTGTATTTAATGGTCTTTGCGTCATTGTCTCTATTCATTCAATATTAAGTTTAAATATTCGTGTGTTTAATGCAGGTATGGATGATGGGGAGTTTCTTTCTTCTTTGTCACCGCAGCATAGACAGTGGTACGTGGAGCATCATCGCTCTGGCGCATCATCGCGCGTTCCTACTCCATCCGCATCTCCCTCTCTCTCGGAGCATTCGGCGCACTCCGAAGCTTCGGCGTCGACGAGACGAGCTTCACACTCGTCTAGACACCGGCGCTCTAGTGGTGGCGGTGGCGGTTGTTGTGGGGATTCCGCCACCGATGCCTCCACACCGCCTCGTGTTCGACGAGGCTCTTTACCCTCCCCTTCTTTGCCCGCCCCCACACCAGCCACAGCATCGCCATATACGCCAGGTTTTGCATGGCTGAGTGTTCCTAGAAGCTACACACCTCTACCTACTCCGCGAGAAGCCACCCCACTCGACACTCCTCGCTTCGGGGCCCAGACGCCGGTGGAGACACCTAACGTCCGTACCCCCATCGACACGCCGCTAGAGACCCCTGCCGGGACACCCAGGTTCACGCGTCACCGGCCAGAGGGCTTGTCTTACTCCATCGACTTCAGCGGCGGCATCATCATGGATGATGACGGCAAGAAGGTGATCTCGCGCATGCGTGGTCTTTGCTCTCAGCTGTTTAGACACTACATACTAAACAAATGGAGTGAAGTACCAAGTGATTTAAAAAACAGAGTCATCAGCACACTTCATGATGAGTTTCCCGTTCCAACACGGGATCAGCGCTTCAATGAAGACCTGATGAAGATTCAAATGCGCGAATACTACAAACACAAGCGTTTCGAAGTGCAAAAAGCAATCAAGAATGGGTGGAACAGGCCAGATTGGCTGGCCAAAGAAGATTGGAAGAATGCGAAGAAAGCAGCGCGCGAGAATCCCAACAAGTGGAAGCAACAAAAGGATGCAGCCAGAGCGCGAGTAGAGGCAGGGAGCTCGCACCACTTGGGGAGCGGTGGATGGGCATCATTTGAGGCCGATTTTGTAAGTGTTTTCACATTGCTCTTTATGTTCGATAGTTTAGGGTTTATGAGTTTTTTAATTCTAACATAATGAAATCTTTGTATGTTTTGACAGTGGTCGATGATAGGACGTCATCCCACACCGTACGAGCGCCTATGATGTGTACAATTGTCAATTTTGCAAACAATGCGTCTTGTGGGTGACTATTTTGATACTATTATCTACCCTTGCACTTTTTTTAAAAAGTGAATCAAGTACAATATGGTTGATGGGTGGCAGGGCATTCAATGCCCTGCCACCAAAACAAAATTCTCTCGGGTGTCGCTATAACCGTCGCTATTTATGGCTCTGTAGCGTCGCTATAGTATGCAGTGTAAACGTCGCTATAACCGTCGCTATGAGCGTCTCTATATAGCGACGCCCATAGCGACGGTCATAGCGACGGTTATGGCGACGCTCTCGTAGCGACGCTATTAGCGACGGTTTTAGCGACGCCGGGGGTTATAAAAACCCAATGTATTTCCGTCGCTAACAGCGTCACAAGAGCACACAACCTCTTGTAGTGCCACTCGTACATCAACACTTTGAGCATTTTTGAAATCCTCAATGGCCTTGTACATTTCTATTGAGCATACTTTCACAACCTCACTTCCCATACACAAATTACAATCCATTAAAGACTCCAAATCTTGCATATTATCCACAAAAGAACACTCATCAAACACACCTGCCATGCATTCTTCATCTTCTAGCAAACCATTCATTTTCAAATGTCTTTGTACACTATTTACATGTTGTCGTTCACCCCGCTTTAAGTCCTCACACTATTTACATGTTGTCATTCACCCCGCTTTAAGTCCTCACACTCTCTAAAAGCAATAGATCCATAGTCTGATAATCCTACAAAACCTGTAGAAAATGTAACCTTTGCATATACATCATGCGAGAACCTTTCTCTTCTTGTACCACTGCAATCCCGCTCTACAATGGTACATGGCCAAAACCCCTCATATCCCTGTAGCCCTTGAATTCTTTGTTCGTCTTTGGCAAGGGTTGCTCTATAAGACTTTCACGGTTCCTTTCATGGTCCACACAAACAGTAAGGAACTGTACTGCACGCTTCCCATCCCTACTCCTTATTCTTGCATAAGCTAACCCATCATCCATCACCTTGGTTTCCATGCGAGTAGCAGTGATGTATGGTTGCCCAAGGATAAGAGGGTATGTAGACATCTCCTGCACAAAGAACTTCTAGTCATCTTTTACATCCCCAATAGTCACCTTTACATTTGGACAAGCTTCATATAGCTCCCCTGATGAGTTGTTTGCTGCACGAATCATCCATCCATGATTTATATCAATTGGCCATTTTCCTTTTTGATAAAGACTCTTTGATATGAGATTAATTTCCGACCCATGATCTATCAACACAATGTATGGCTCTTCCAAGTCTCCCACTGACGGGACCAAAGCGAACCCCGAACCCCGACGGCCTCTAAAACACCGGGGACCGAATGGCGCGCCTCGAGCCTATCATGGTAAAGCAAACAGGGGGCACCACCTAGCTTCAACGGCTAGGACGCAAACAACACACCACCATAACAAAGTTTTCATCCAAGAGAGATGGATGCTTGGGAGTAATGATGAAAAGGAAAGGGAATGAGATCAAGTGAGAGAGAGAGAGAGAGAGAGAGAGAGAGTGTGAGGGAGGGGGTATAGCGGCTTAGTACTTAGGCATCACAAAAGGATGGCGAATCCGCACACCCTTCACATATACACAAGCTCACTCCAAAACACAAGACTAGGTGGCGATTCCGCACACCTCACATGGGCAAAACATTGCACGAAAACATACTCACAAAACCTCAAGATTTATTTAGAGAATTAGGCGATGAAATGGGGAGCATAGGGTAGGGGAATGAGAAGGGAGAGAGTGGTAGAGCACATGGCTGATAGGTGGGAGTTGATGGCGAAGACTCGCACGAGGATTATGGCCATCATCCTTCATTTAGTTGCCCTTCATCTTCCATAGCCAAGGGTGTAGAGGTCATGCTCAAGACAAGCATGGTGATTGCGGTGATGGTGATGGTGTGGGTGTGTGTGTGTGCACTAGGCACACACAGTGCATAGTGTGTTCTTTGGTGATGTTGTGTTTTTTTGTGTGATGGTGACCCCTCTTTATATAGGGGAGGAGGGGGGAGAAAATCTAGAATTTAGAAATGAAGAAATCATTATCTACATAGGCCATGTGACTGTGGGCCCCACTTGTCTGGCTGTGTGTATATGTGCCAGAACAGCAGTCTCATGAGAGAGAGACTAAGAGAGAGAGATGGGTTGATGAAAAAAAGTGAGAGGTGACATGGAGAATAAAGTAATTACAAGAGGGGAGAGAGGGGAGTGTGTTCAGAGGTAAATCTGTGTGCAGATGTGTGTGAACACAAGAAAAATCAGGTAACCACCGGGTGGGGATGGGTCTGTGGGCACCTTTTTCAGTGAAACTGAGTGTGTGTGTGAGTGTGGGGGAGGTTATTTAGCTACAAGACAAGAGACATGGCGCCCTTTAGAGAGAGAGGGGGGTATTTGGGTCATGGGATATGATAGGAGAGAGAAAGAGGGGGTGGGGTATACTATTTTGGAAGATAGGGTAAGTTGCATGTGAGTTGGTGCATTATTGGTGAGTTATAATGAATTATTGGTGAGAGGTGGGGTAGCTTGAGGGGAGAGAGAAAGGAGAAAGGACAAAGGGAAGAGAGAGGGGGTTGACCTTTTGAGTGGAGGAGAGGAAAAGGGACACCCAACGGGGCAACAGTGAAGAAAAAGGAGGCAAGGTGGGGATGGGCTACCCCGCAAGCATGAGGTGGCTTATTTTACCTTTCTTATATATTTACATAATCATACTTTATTTTTTTCTTACTTTTTTCCAATGCCTTTTATCACTCCCTCCATAAGAGGGGGTTTTCATGGGGTGGGGATGAGAGAAGAGGGGTATGGGAGCTTGGCTTGTGAAAAGCCCCCATCATTAGCCCTCCCCTTTTGGCTAGAGGCATTCATGTCTCTAGCTCATGTGTTTGATCATTATCGTCAGAGGTGGCCGCTGATGGTGTGTCCTCATCTGGAATGTCAATTGGTGGAGCCTGGTCAAATCGAAGAAAATAAGGTTTAAGTCGCCAACCATTTACCCTGGTTTTATGAAGTTTTCCATCAGCCTCCATAAGCTGGTAGCTTCCATTGGCATACTTTTTCCTGACGATGAAAGGACCTTCTTTTCCGGAGATGCTCGTTAAAGCTAAGCCGTCTATGCTCTGCTTGTGCTGCATAATAATTTATTGCTTCTTCTTTGTCCAGCTGCAGTCTTTCCAAGTTGATGATGTGATCTCTCAAATGCATGTTGGGCTGTTGAAGCTGGCTTGCCATTACTCTAAGACTTTGTAGTTGCACTTCAATGGGCAAGATTGCTTCCTTACCAAATACTAGATGATACGGTGTGAATTCCAAGGATGTACGAAATGAAGTTCTGTAGGCCCATAAAGCTGGTAGTAGATACTTATCCCAGTCTCCAGGATGATTGTTTACCTGCTTGGTAATAATTTTAGAAACCATTCCATTTACCTTTTCAACTAGGCCATTACATTGAGGGTAATATGGTGAAAAGTGCCTCCTTGTAATGCCAAGTTTCTGCATTAATTCTCCTACCAAGTCTGCTCTGAAACCTGGCCCTCTATCAGAGATGATCTCTAAAGGTGTGCCAAACCTACAGCATATGTGCTCGTAGATAAATTTAGCTACCTCTACCGCTGTGATTCTAGTGGTGGCTGTAGCCTCTGCCCATCTAATCATGTAGTCGACCCCCATGATAATGTAGAATTTTCCTGAGTTGGCCCTAGGTAATGGCCCAATGGCATCGATACCCCATTTTTCAAATGGGCCATATGAGAGAATAGGTGTCTGTGGTTCAGGCATAAGTGACCTAGTGCCGGCCTTTTGACACAACTTACATGTTTTGCACCAGTGGTGTACATCACGGTTGAGGCTAGGCCATCTGAAGCCTGCCTGCAAGATTTTCCTACTTGTTATGTCTAGGGCAAAGTGACCACCACAAACCCCGTCGTGACAGCTAGCAATTACTCCTGTGATTTCCTGAGAGAGAGGGACCTTCCTGAGTATTTGGTCCTTACCCTTACAGTACAAACCATCATTGATGAGTCGATACCTTGTGGCCTTCCGCGTCAGCCATTGCTTCTGTCCCTTTGTTAAATCTGATGGGCATTCCCCTGTTTCCAAAAAATGCATGATGTCAGGCAAGGCATCACTTCCTTGAAATAGAGGGAGCTTTAGTTTTATTGCTCCAACCACCACTTCCTGTAGTCTTTCACTTGCTAGGGCATCTGCTTCTTGGTTTTGAGCCCTTGGGATATGGTGTATTTGAACTTCTTCAAACTTACCCAACAAGGTTTTTACACCACTTAAGTGAATCCTTAAACTAGGATTCTTGCATGTCTATGCTCCATTTACTTGCCTTACCAGAAGTAGAGCATCCCCAAATACATTAAGGCGTTGTACACCTTGCGAGACGCACCATTGTAGACCCTTGGTTAGTGCTGCATACTCAGCTTCATTGTTAGAATGTGAATCTAACAATTGGCCCAACGAAAATACCTTTGTCCCTTTGTCATCAAAGACCACTATGCCTGCAGCTGCTTTGTCGGACGCTCGCTTGTAGGCTCCATCAAAGTAGAGAGAGTATGCTCCTTCTACCATCGGTGGTACTGGAGGTAATCGGACTTCTCCTTCCTTAGATTGCTTCTCCTTCCTTTCAAAGACTTGGTAGGTCATGAGTCCCCCCAAACTTGCCCTTGTCGTGCTTTCTACCTGTACCGTGTAGTCAAACTCTTGCAGACGAACTAGCCATTTAGTAATTCTAGCAGATACATCCATGTGTTGTACAACATAGGGAAATATTTCATCCGTGGTTAGAATCACAAATTGCTTAGGCAGCAAATATGACCTAAACTTTGTAGTTGCAAATCTAAGAGCTAGGACTAAGTGTTCCACATGGGTGAAACCTTTCTCTCCTGCTGTCATCATTCGACTAGAGAAGTAGATTGGCCTCATGAAAGATGTCGTCGTATCCTTTTGGAGTAGCACAGCCCCCAATGAGTCATCACCAACACTTGAGGTGACATAGAATTTTTCATCCCACTTAGGTGGTGAGATAGTTGGCAGAGTGGCTAAGACCTCCTTTACCTTGTTGTAGTGATGTTCGCTTTCCTCGTCCCAAGTGAAAGTTGATCTTTGAGTAAGTTGTTGCAGTGGTAGAACAAGTTGTGATAGTAGATGTATGAATCTACTTAAGTACCTCACCTTCTGTAGAAAAGAGACCAGTTGACGTGCGGTCGTTGGTGAAGGTAGGGCTATGAGTGCGGACACCTTACTTGGGTCGGCGTTGATACCTTTTGCTGAAATTTCATGGCCTAGTAGAATGACTTTACTCTCCCCAATGTGGCATTTATCCACATTTAATTGCCCACCTAGGCTCTGCAACCTGGCCAAACCTTCAGTTACCTTTTCTAAATGTGAAATACGGGAGCTATATATACAAAAATCATCAATGAACACTCTTATGGATGTTCTAAAGAACGGTTGAAAAACATATGTGACATATCGTTGGAATGTGGCAGGTGCATTTGTGAGACCAAATGGCATAACCCTGTATGCAAAACAACCCCATGGCGTGATAAAAGTGGTTTTTAGCTGATCTTCCAAGGCTATGCGTATTTGAAAGTATCCAGAATAACCATCACAAACGGTATAGCATTCAAAACGCGCTACTTCATTCAGAATTTCATCCAAGAAAGGGAGAGGAAAGTGGTCTCTCTTTGTAGCTGCATTTAGTGGTTTGTAGTCAACACAGACCCTCCACTTACCATTCTTTTTAGGCGTCACCACTATGGGTGACACCCATTCTGAGTTTTCTACAGGATAGATGAATCCCGCCTCCAGCAGTTTCCTTACCTCGGCCAAGAGTGCCTTTTCTTGTATGACCCCCAATCGTCGTAGCTTTTGCACAACTGGTTTTACCCCTTCCTTCAGCTTAATATGATGTTCCACCACTGTAATGCCTGTGATTCTTTCATAGTTTTCAATGAACAGGTTAGGAAATCCCATCAACATTTGCAAAAAACTATCTTTCTCCTCAAGTGTTAATTCCGTAGACAACATACCCTTCAACCTACTTCCTCCTAGGCCAAGTGATTTTCTCTCCTCTTCATTGGGTTTCCCTTTTGGTGATGGATCACCAGTTGTGCTTACCCTTTGTGGATCCCTCATAATGATACCCATCACATCAATGGAACTGTCACTTTCTTCGGTGGATGTGGTCTCCTCCTCAGAACTGGAAGATTCGCTAGTGGTTTCATCTGCCGATGTTTCCAGATTCATTTGCTTCTGCTTGCCAATCCTCATGTCGTAGTAGATTGTCTCCCCTTTCTTACCGGTCATGCGTAGAAGGCCAGTACCTCAGTCCTGTTTTGCCTTCATGGCCATCAACCATGGCCTTCCCAAAATTAGTGGATAGCCCTCCCCCTTAGTAGGCATTACAAAAACATCTACCTCTACCTCAGTGTTGAAAGCTTTGATTTTCACGGCACTTACCACACCCACACACTTTACTTTTGCGTTGTTTGCCATCTTTGCGTTGCATGGAGAAGGCCTGTCAACCTCGAGCCCTCATCGAAGCATCATAGCTTCGCTCATTACACAGATTTTTGCACCTCCATCAATGTAGGTGTTTCCAACCCTCTTTCCTTTTATGTTTACGTCGACAATTGGAAGGATGTCATCCATGTTGCATCCCGAAATTGCTCCGGCTACCTTTGTTTTGGAGCGTCTTGTACTTACCATTTTAGACCATTGTCGCCTTACTTTTGGTGCAAGATGTAGCAGCTGTGGCCATGTAATCTTCGGTCCTTGCTCTGCCACATCCAATGTTAGATCATAGGGCTTATAACTTTCCACTAGCTGGAAGTCGGTGATGCCCAATTTCCGTTGTGGCCTGGATGGTCTCTTGCTAGTTTCTCCTCTCATGCTTCTCTCATCATCTGATTGTGTAGCTTTCTCCCTCCTAGCTCTTTTCACAGTCATGGCTTCAAGTGGTTCTAAAAAGGTTACCTTCTCCTTACCCTTGTCCCTCTCCTTTGATCTCGGTGGATCCACTACTACGGCTTTTCCTTTCTCTTCTAGCCTTATGATGTTTACAGGGCGATCAGGTGGTGGGGCTGGTGGAAGAGGTGGGATGGATGCTTGTAGTGGTGTCTGGGGTAGACGTAGAATTTGTGTTGGTGGGGGTGGTGCTCGGGGTGGGGGTGTTCTTTCTTTAGGGGGTGACAATTGGTTCCTCCTACCTCCTCTATTATAGTTTTGTCGTGGTTTGGGACAGTAGTATATACCGTGACCGTCTTCTCCGCAGTTGTAGCAATGATACTCCCTGTTTTGTCGTCGTGCTCTTCCAGGTTCTTGATCTCTTTCTTGACTCCTCCCTTGTTGTATTAAGTGGACAAACAAATTCTGCAGTTGGTCAGTAATATGGGCCAACATATCTTGTTGGTCATCTCTTACCCCAAGAGCCGGTGGTGGTGGTGGAATGGTGGTTGTCGTAGTTGCCGGTCGACGCGATGTTCCTGATTCTGTTGACTCGGTTTCTTTGGCTTTCATTCGCAGCTTCTTGTCTTTAAGGCGAGCAATCTCAACGGCTAACTCGTACGTAGCCGGGAATCTACCTTTCACCTTCTCCTTGAGAAGCGGCCATAAGCCATGCGTGAACCGATCTTTTTTTAGGAAATCGGGTGCAGCTTCCCCCCTAGCCAGTGACTCAACCCACCGTTCCCACAAATCCACAAATTTGGACTCATAGGTGGCATATTCTAAAAGACCCTCCTGCTTCAAGTCTCTCAACTTGTCCCACAACTTTTCTGAAGTGGTACCTCCCCCAAAGCGCCTCTTAAAAGCAGTTTTTAAGGGTTCCCAGCCATCCTTGGTTGCTTGTGGAAGTGCATTATACCATGATCTAGCTTCTAGCTTCATGAGATGCTTAAAGATTCTAACCCGGGATTCATCCGTATCTTTGTTGCTCACTACACATGCTACTTCAAAGTCATCTAGGAAGTCTGTTACCAAATCCTCCCCCTTCTTTCCTTTAAATGTTGGAAATGCTACACTTGCCATGATTACTGAGAGAGAGCTAGAAAGACACACTGCTTAACTTGCAAAAGTTTTTTTCTTCTTTACAAGGAGGCGTGTATACCCTCTTATACTAGGACATAGATTAAAACTTCAAACGGTACATTGCCTTGTACCAAAGGTAAGACAAATGGTTGATCTGATGCTAGAACCTCCAAAAACCGCTCCCCACCCGGCATGGTGTCAATGACGTGCTGGTAGTGAGCCTTCAAATCCAGTATTACCTTGATTGAGTGTACACGTGTTGGTATGTGTGATCTGTCTTGAGGTAGGTTGTACTGATTCATGTGAAGCTTAGAGGTGCTTAGTCACTGTCCAAGCTTGTGGGAGAGGGTGGTGTTCTTTCCTGAAACAAACTCAGTAGATCCCTAGTTTCTCTAGTGAGAGTGTGAGCCAATGCTTCCATTATCTGTGCTGCAGCATCAGGTGCGACTTGAAAACTGACTGTGATAATTACCTCGGTGACTTGAGTTACCCGATTCTCAAAGTAGAATAGTGTTGATTCTCTATTGTGTAGAGCTCCTTCCATTTTGTTGTTGTGGGTTGGTTGTAGGTTGCG
Source organism: Adiantum capillus-veneris (assembly GCF_014529385.1). NCBI lineage: Eukaryota > Viridiplantae > Streptophyta > Polypodiopsida > Polypodiales > Pteridaceae > Adiantum > Adiantum capillus-veneris. The sequence continues at coordinate 60,364,394 of NC_140954.1, forward strand.
GACATGGTTTCGACCTTCTCCTTCTTCTTCTTGGCACTTGGCCTATGTATATCCACTGGGTTTGGCGTGTTGGTTGACTCTCCCACTGCAAATCGATTACTGTTACGCCTGGCACTCGAGCTTCGATGGAGATGCGGAGTTCGTCTAGTTGTGCTTGGAGCTCTTCTTCTTCTGTCGTCCAATTAGCAAATCCTGCTAGCCATTCATCCATTCACAATAGTTTAAGGGTTTCAGTCTTGTAAACTGAAGGGTTTCATGAAAAGATCTTCCGTGGGGGCACCAAATGACGGGAGCAAAGCGAACCCCGAACCCCGACGGCCTCTAAAACACCGGGGACCGAATGGCGCGCCTCGAGCCTGTCATGGTAAAGCAAACAGGGGGCACCACCTAGCTTCAGCGGCTAGGACGCAAACAACACACCACCATAACAAAGTTTTCATCCAAGAGAGATGGATGCTTGGGAGTAATGATGAAAAGGAAAGGGAATGAGATCAAGTGAGAGAGAGAGAGAGAGTGTGTGAGGGAGGGGGTATAGTGGCTTAGTACTTAGGCATCACAAAAGGATGGCGAATCCGCACACCCTTCACATATACACAAGCTCACTCCAAAACACAAGACTAGGTGGCGATTCCGCACACCTCACATGGGCAAAACATTGCAAGAAAACATACTCACAAAACCTCAAGATTTATTTAGAGAATTAGGCGATGAAATGGGGAGCATAGGGTAGGGGAATGAGAAGGGAGAGAGTGGTAGAGCACATGGCGGATAGGTGGGAGTTGATGGCGAAGACTCGCACGAGGATTATGGCCATCATCCTTCATTTAGTTGCCCTTCATCTTCCATAGCCAAGGGTGTAGAGGTCATGCTCAAGACAAGCATGGTGATTGCGGTGATGGTGATGGTGTGGGTGTGTGTGTGTGCACTAGGCACACACAGTGCATAGTGTGTTCTTTGGTGATGTTGTGTGTTTTTGTGTGATGGTGACCCCTCTTTATATAGGGGAGGAGGGGTGAGAAAATCTAGAATTTAGAAATGAAGAAATCATTATCTACATAGGCCATGTGACTGTGGGCCCCACTTGTCTGGCTGTGTGTATATGTGCCAGAACAGCAGTCTCATGAGAGAGAGACTAAGAGAGAGAGATGGGTTGATGAAAAAAAGTGAGAGGTGACATGGAGAATAAAGTAATTACAAGAGGGGAGAGAGGGGAGTGTGTTCAGAGGTGAATCTGTGTGCAGATGTGTGTGAACACAAGAAAAATCAGGTAACCACCGGGTGGGGATGGGTCTGTGGGCACCTTTTTCAGTGAAACTGAGTGTGTGTGAGTGGGGGGGAGGTTATTTAGCTACAAGACAAGAGACATGGCGCCCTTTAGAGAGAGGGGGGGTATTTGGGTCATGGGATATGATAGGAGAGAGAAAGAGGGGGTGGGGTATACTATTTTGGAAGATAGGGTAAGTTGCATGTGAGTTGGTGCATTATTGGTGAGTTATAATGAATTATTGGTGAGAGGTGGGGTAGCTTGAGGGGAGAGAGAAAGGAGAAAGGACAAAGGGAAGAGAGAGGGGGTTGACCTTTTGAGTGGAGGAGAGGAAAAGGGACACCCGACGGGGCAACAGTGAAGAAAAAGGAGGCAAGGTGGGGATGGGCTACCCCGCAGGCATGAGGTGGCCTATTTACCTTTCTTATATATTTACATAATCATACTTTATTTTTTTCTTACTTTTTTCCAATGCCTTTTATCACTCCCTCCATAAGAGGGGGTTTTCATGGGGTGAGGACGAGAGAAGAGGGGTATGGGAGCTTGGCTTGTGAAAAGCCCCCATCACCACTTTTACCAGTGTCTTAGTAGTTGCTCTTGCCTAGTGACTATTCAAGTAGTAGCTCTTGTGAGTGGTCTCCACTTCATCTTCATCATCCAAGAAGCGAACGTGTTTTACTCCTCCCCTAGACTTGTAGCATCCAACAATAGTTTCATCACCTTGTTTGCCATAGACCTGTACACCCTGTGCATTTAAAGTCTCTTCTTCACCCTGTACATGGATAGATTCAGTAAGAGACTGCCGCTTCCTCTTTATGATATCAATTATTTCTTCGTGGAATTCCCACTTTGCTATACCAAGGACCTCACCCAAGGTAAATTCCACCTTACTGTTTAGAATCCTCTCTTCCAAAACCTTTTTTAGATCTGTTGCTGCCTCTATATCGGATTGGAGTTTGTAGTCGGACCCTTTGCTTTGGATTTTTTTTCATCCTTCTTCTTGTCTTTAGAGGCTTCTTGCATAGGCACTTCGGGGACAGGCATTTGTTGCGGGGAAGGTGATCTAGGAGGCACTGTGTCATTTCTACCTCCACTCCTTGTTGACCGCTTTGAAGGCCCTTCATCCCCATTCTCACGCCTACGTTTCTCTTCAACAATGGACTCATTTTCTTGACATTTGGCAATATATGCATGCACTGACAAAGAGTCCACAGGATCATTCCAACCTGTTTCAAGACAAATGCAATCTCCAGCTTCATGTAAAACCTCTGTAGTCATTTTACCCTTCATAGCAGACTCTATAGCACATGGCCATAGCTCTCCAATACCATTAGATTCCTCTTCTCCAGCCTTGATTGATCCTTTTCTTTTAATAGGATCCGCCTTCAACCCATAGGCGGTTGCCTCAACCATTGCCAATGGCATGGCTAGTAGCCATGTCCTCAACTAGTTTCTTCATCCCGCCTTTGCCAAAGTTCGTTCCCAAGAGCTTACCTGTTTCACTTAAGTGAATTTTTCCATCTTTAAAGAAAACGAGCTCCTTTGTCAAAGCGTCTTTAAAACTTTCACAATCCCTCCTTCCATGGTCAGTGCTATCGCACCATATGCATCGATTTACAAAGCCTTCTCTGGTTTGCGGTCGTTGCCCTGTAGATTGACTTGATGGTTGCCCCTTTTCTTCTAGCCTTGTAAGATTTTACTTGAGCTCTTGCATTCCCTTGACAATATCATCTAGGATGGATTTGTCACTCTTTGGAACCACAATCACAGGCTTT